>NW_024738072.1:25000-72500 GCF_018991925.1 Homarus americanus | reverse complement strand
TACAAGAAAAACGTGATTTTTTTTCTTGGTGGACTGGTTATGGGGAAATTTTCAAGTCCCTAGTCCAAAAAAATAGGTATTTAGCAGTTTATGATACAATTCCCTTATAACATTTTCAGTTCCTCCTAGACTTTGGTTATGTCGTTTTCTCTTAAAACTTTTGATAGAAAATGGTTTGCTGTCAAGGACTAACTTAAATAAAACCTAAACTCGGCTAGAAACGGTAGGTAACTAAAGCTGGGTTTTACCTTACTTAGATTAAAAATATAACTTGACCACTGTTATAAAACACTTAAGTTTACTGTCAATAAATATATAGTTAGATTTTATTTACTGTGATGATGAAGCTGAAAGGACATTACGTGTTTTGTTATCAGTGTGTGCGTTTGTCAGTGTCTTATAATTTGCAGTTCCTACTTTATTGAGTCATTATACCATCTTTATATATTGTGCCTTGAACTATGATATATTATGAACAAGTCAAATTAATTAGCTTCTGGTTATTGTTACTGATAGCGATTTTTTTTAGTGTTTTAAGATAAGAAAATAGTTTTGTTTTTACATATTTGTTTTTAAGTAAGGAAAGTTTTTGCTGTGAATTGATAAAGTGTATGATGTTTCAGACAGTGTGGAGGAGGCAGGGTGAAGGAGATGGTGGTGGTTGTAGGGTCCCACCATCCACTCTCCACTACCAAGAATTTCAATCAACCCAGAGTGTGACGTCAAGGCTTCCTCTCTACCATCAGCACAAGGTGAACCACTATATTCTGACATATTGTGTCAATTTATCTATTCATGCATTTAGTATTATAAGAAAGAGAAAAAAAACATTGATTCTATCGTGGTTGTTGATGTGAGTGTAAACAATAGTAATGTGAGGGGTGTGGTGGAGGACAGGTGTGATGGTGGACAGGTGTGGTGGTGGACAGGTGTGGTGGTGGACAGGTGTGGTGTGGATAGGTGTGGTGGAGGACAGGTGTGGTGGTGGACAGGTGTGGTGGGGGACAGGTGTGGTGTGTGGACAGGTGTGGTGGTGGACATGGTGGTGGACAGGTGTGGTGGTGGACAGGTGTGGTGGTGGACAGGTGTGGTGGTGGACAGGTGTGGTGGTGGACAGGTGTGGTGGTGGACAGGTGTGGTGGTGGACAGGTGTGGTGGTGGGCAGGTGTGATGGTGGACAGGTGTGGTGGTGGACAGGTGTGGTGGTGGACAGGTGTAGGTGTGGTGGTGGACAGGTGTGGTGGTGGACAGGTGTGGTGGTGGACAGGTGTGGTGGTGGACAGGTGTGGTGGTGGACAGGTGTGGTGGTGGACAGGTGGTGGT
The DNA here is from genome assembly GCF_018991925.1 of Homarus americanus. Taxonomy (NCBI): domain Eukaryota; kingdom Metazoa; phylum Arthropoda; class Malacostraca; order Decapoda; family Nephropidae; genus Homarus; species Homarus americanus. Next base: position 71,177 of record NW_024738072.1, on the reverse strand, counting down.
GGACAGTGTGGTGGTGGACAGGTGTGGTGGTGGACAGGTGTGGTGGTGGACAGGTGTGGTGGTGGACAGGTGTGGTGGTGGACAGGTGTGGTGGTGGACAGGTGTGGTGGTGGACGGTGTGTGGTGGTGGAGGTGTGGTGGTGGATAGGTGTGGTGGTGGACAGGTGTGGTGGTGGACAGGTGTGGTGGAGGACAGATGTGGTGGGGGACAGGTGTGGTGGGGGTACAGGTGTGGTGGGTGGACAGGTGTGGTGGACAGGTGTGGTGGGGGTACAGGTGTGGTGGGCGACAAATGATTTTAATCTGTTTTCTTTCTTTTCAGGTAAGTGATTAAACATCTCCTCGTGGGACAGTCACGCACCACACTTCAGGTATAACTAATTTATTGTTTTACTCTCGCCTATCATTACGTCTTTACCATTGATTGTCTGCGCGATTGTACGTCCGTGCCATTGTCCATCCACCCGTATTTACGACTGTACGTCCTTACTTCGCCCGTCCGTCAATTGCCCTTAGGTCCTTACAACTGTATGTCTCCTGTACTTATATGAGGAGGGATCAAAGAGTTCTGTGAATGGTACTGTTACTAAAAAATGAGTGACGAGTGGTTAGGTCTGTAGGTGGGGCTTGCATCGTCCACCCTTCTAGTTGACACCATTACAGTATGCGCCAGTGACAAGTGTGGCATCTGGCGCATTTGTAGAAATGTCGCAGTTTGAACAATGTTAAAAACATAAAATTTTGCTTTAAGAGTGGCAAGATGGCGACAGAAACACACAACATGCTTGTCATAGTTTATGCAGATGAAGGTGTAAGCAAGACCACTTCTTGTCTCATCGTCCAGTGACTCATTTCCTTCCCGAAAGCGTTGAAACCACTTGAAAACAGGTATTAGATATTAGCCTCTGTGTTCTGTCTCCGTCACATCCCGGCATTCAGTGTTGTGGTGGGTGGGTCTCTGGGCCCCTGGGAGCTGCTCCTTCACTTCTCAGGCCGTGTTTGTACCTCGGCTGTTTTGGGTGCATGAAAGCCCCCTCCTCGCTTAATTAAATCGCAGCTCTTACCCGGGTTCCAAGCTAGCCAAGTCCTATTCAGCAGGATTTTTTAGTAATGTTATTTTCTGGGAATGTTTCTCTTGCTTGCTTCAAAAACACACGTTCCTGTTTTATGATGACGTTAAAAGTCCTTCAATCTCTAGTTAAATTCCTCGTTTTTGAACTCATGTGAACAATACTTTCTGTAATATATTTTAATACGTTAAACAAAGCTTGATTTTGGGCTGTCATTGTTGTTTGGGATCTAGAATGCGTTTAAATTGACTCATAATATTTCAGTAGGTCAGTTTTCTCACCTCAAACCACCGACACCTGACAATCCTCACCTTCCAGGGTTCGGGGATTCTTATAGGCTCGTAACCTGCTCGTAACCCTTAACTGGTCCTCGGAGAAAAAAAAAACCTGACCAATAGACATTCTAATAACAAACCGAGTCGACCAATGGACTTCATGGTAACAAAGAACTGACCAATAGCCTCCCAGATAACAAACCAAATCGACCAATAGACTTAAAGGTTTCGCCAAGTAATTGTTAAAGTGAGACGTGAGAGTGAGGTTGTTTAGTAAGATACATCCACCCAGGCTTCTGTCCGTCCACCTGTCTGTCTTGTAAAGGAGAGGAAAAGGGATTGAATGCCAAGTCGTCCTATGAAGAGCTTAATTATATTATGGGATCCTTTTAGAGCTATGGAAGTGGACAGATGTGATTAGGTTCTCTCTAATATGATTTAGTCAGAGTAGCTTCACCTGCGTGTGCGTGTGTCTGTCTGTCTGTCTCATGTTCTTGGGGTTTTGGGACATTCTTAGGACAGAGGGTAAGTGGAGGACATTATTCGGACGCAAGTAGAAGGTACGGCTGTGTGACTCTCTTTAGTCCACAGGTATTGAGAGTAATTCAGTCAGGTATATATTGGTCAAACTGTCCCCACGAGTAAACATATCTATAGCCTCGGGTTGACTCTCCTGGAGGTTCGTTGATAAGGTGAGGTAGAAGGTAGAGTGACAGATACAGGAGAGAGAGAGAGAGAGAGAGAGAGAGAGAGAGAGGCAGAGGTGGGAGAGAGACGGGGAGGGGTGGGAGGGGGGTGGGGGTGGGCAAGAGAACCGTAAGAAAAAAACAGACGGAAGTGAGATCAGGGCTGCATGAACACACTTTAATACGATAAAACACGAGGTGTATCCTGACCGACTTTGGTGTTGGTCAAGCCGAAGGTTGGTGAAAGTGAGAGGAGCGAAGGGAAGGGTGGAAGGGGAAGGCGGAGGGTGGAAGGAGCCGGCAGAAAGAAGGGAGGGAGGGACGAACGGAAGGAAGGAAGAGAGGGAGGGAAGGAAGGAAGGAAGCCCATGACATCATCTCACTCACCTGTTACACCACACACTCAGTCCCAAACTTCTCCTCTTTGTACTTTCCACTCCTCGTCAAAGTATATATACCTTCTAAATTACTTTCTCTCATACTCCTAACAAGGGGTGAAGTAAAGTGAAGTTAATGAAGTTACAGCACAAGCTTATATTGAAGTCATTTTGAAGATAATTACACTTGAATATTTAAGATGGTGTTGTTAAACCATTTTTGGGGGTCAGTGTTTGTATTATGATTAATTTTTTTTTATTTTGGGGGTTATTATTATTTCCTCTAACCTCGATCAGTCAGTCAGTCAGTCAGTCAGTCAGTCAGTCAGTTAGTCAGTCAGTTTTGTTCATCTATTATTTTTTGTGAAGTGTGATTTTCTTCTCGTATTTTTACGTCTTTTTAAAGTTGAAGATTTACCTCCTCATCTCCAAGACAACCCTGTGAGCCTCCAGCCACTGAGCCTCCACCTTACCTGGGATATTAATCTACCTAATGGCTCCTAAACCTGAAGCCTTAACTTGAGCAATAATGAATGAGATGTTAATGAAAAGGAATAAAAAAAATTATGTTACGTGAAAAAGAGAAAGTACTAAGCTTATTTTTATAGTAAGGTGATTTATTTATTTTTTTGTAAGAGAAAGCATTTAGATATTTGTTAAAGGATTTGATTTTTATACCAGAGTTGTAGTTAGAGTATGTTAGGGTAGGGTAGGTTAGGGTAGGTTAGGTTAGGTTAGGGTAGGTTAGGGTAGGGTAGGTTAGGTTAGGTTAGGTTAGGTTAGGTCCTTTAATCACTAGAGCCTATGTTACCTGAAACCTTTGATGCTTTCGTTATTACATCACGAATCTTGGGATCATATGAGAAGACGAGATGAGGAACACAAGTTGGGCTGATTATAACCCAAAGAGTAATCACCTCAGAGAATCACCCCTTTAGGCTAATTACTTCCTGTAGAGCCATTAAATAAAGGTGGTTTTAATTACCAACGTGAGAATTGTAATTAGTTTACCTGAACTTTTCGCATTTTAGCTTAACTGGGAATGTTTATAAGCACGTATAGGTTGAGGTAGGTTAGGTTATGTTTGGTTAAGGTAAGGTCGGGTTAGGTTAGGTTAGTGTAGGGTAAGGTAAGGTAGGATCAGGTTTGGTAAGGTTAGGTTAGGTGTAGGATTAGAAATAAACTTATCCAGAAATTATATATAGTAGATTCGCAGATTCTAAGGAAAGCGAGTGTATAATATCATGGTTTAGAACTAGTCAGGATACGTGTATTGTACATATTCAGAGCTTGAGCAAGACTGTTTACACGCACCAGGTAAACTAGCATCAACACCTGGAGAAAGACACTTTGTTTATACACATCAGCTGGGCAGCATAAACACCGCTAGAGTGATAGTTGTTTACACGCTCCCAGCAGTAACCATCTGTGTTCATAATGTATCGCTTAACCTTAGCATATAACTCGTCTCTCAGATAACTTCGTTCACCTATTTGTCTGATAAGATTTGGGAATTATTATTATTATTATTATTATTATTATTATTATTATTATTATTATTATTATTATTATTATTATTATTATTATTATTATTATTATTTGTAGTGGTAGTAATAGTATTTTTTGTTGGTATTATTATTATTATTATTATATTGTTGTTGTTCTTTGTTTTATTATTTGTAGTAGTAGTAATAGTATTTATAGTAGTGGTAGTAATAGTATTTGTGTTGGTATTATTATTATTATTATTATTATTATTATTATTATTATTATTATTATTATTTATATTGTTGTTGTTCTTGTTTTTATTATTTGTAGTGGTAGTAATAGTATATTTTGTTGGTATTATTATTATTATTATTATTATTATTATTATTATTATTATTATTATTATTATTATTATTATTATATTGTTGTTGTTCTTGTTTTTATTATTTGTAGTGGTAGTAATAGTATTTTTGTTGGTATTATTATTATTATTATTATTTTCATCCATCCCGGCATAACCTTTTAGTCAGTTGCTGTCAAATAGTTTTTATACGCATTGGCTTTTATTCACAAATCCTCTAATGGGACTTTCACCAGCTCGTGTGTGGCAAAATGGATACACCAATATATTTTTCTCATACTAGTGCGGGATATATAACTGTTTGTATGTTCAGCAGTACATACTTTACCTATCAGTGTGTAAATCTGTCTGTCTGTCTGTCTTTTACATTGTGTGGACACCTCAATCTTCCCACTTCACTGCTCTCTCCCTCTCACCTCCCCTCTCCCCCTCCCTCTCCCTCTCTGTCCTCTCCCTTCTCTGTTCCCTCTCTTCAACATCGCGTTCTACAAGTATGCTGTCACTAAGGGTACAAATAAGTCTTAGTGTTTGTCTTCGTGTGTGTGTGTGTGTGTGTGTGTGTGTGTGTGTGTGTGTGTGTGTGTGTGTGTGTGTGAGAATAATCGTAAGTCTGTGGATTTAGCAAGTGTGTCGTCGCCGTTTACAAGTGCTTCGTCGTCCTGTTTTACAAGTGTGTCTTCCATCCTAAGTGCATCACGAAGACATTTAAGTGTGTCTCTGCGTTGTGTCGGAGTGTATAGTCGCCCACGTTTACAAGTGTATCATGATGCTCTACAACTGTGTGTGTATCATGGCTGAGTGTATATTTAAAAAGAGCCTCGGAGTGTGAGTGTGTCTGCAGGGTGTTTTTAGGTCACACAGGAAATTGTATAATATGTGGACGATTACAGACTGGTAGTAAGAGGCCCCGAGGCGTAGGAGAGGGAGTCAGTGTGTCTGTTGAACTTCCAGCCGTCTGTGAGTCAAAGATAATGTGTCTGTCTGTGTATGTCTGTAGGTTTGTTTTGAGAGGGTTTTCATTCTGTCTTTGTGTCTATATTTTTGTCCTTAAAAGTTTTGTTGGTTAGGTTAGGTTAGGTTAGGTTAGCTTCTTAACATCTGAAAAACAAATTAACTTTTTTATGATACTTTTCTAACCTCAAATGACTCCGAGTTTAAAAAAATAATAATAATAATAAAATATAAAATAAAAAAAATAAAAAAAAAAAAATAAATCTCGGTTTTTTCTCGAGGCGGAAGCTTACATAAGACTCCCAGAGCTTCAGACTCACACCACCACTCAGTAAAAAACTTGACCTGAATTCTCAAAAGGGGTTCATACTATAAATCTTTTTCTCGTAACTGGTAATGTGGAAACGAACTTAACTAGCTCACTTAAAAGACGTAATATATTTTACCTTTGAAATTAATAACCATGATTTAGAACGAAGTAAAAATTTCCCAATAATATCTGGGCGGATTTTTTATCTATTGGTGATGATATCTAGTTTAAGGACAGAAATTGTTTATTATTGTTATTTTTGTTATTATTATTTGTATTGCTACTACTACTACTACTACTACTACTACTACTACTACTACTACTACCACCATTTAGAACCTATGAGGCAAAATCTTGGTATTGTGTAGAGGGAGACAAGGAGTGGAGGGTGAATTATACTGTTACTGTCAGGAGCAGGGAGAGGTGGAGTTACTTAGTATGGTGAGTTAACTGAGAGAGAGAGGGAGAAAAGAGAGAAAGTGAACAGAGAAAGAAACTGTGAGAATAAAGAGAGTGAAAATAACAGAGAGAGAGAGAGAGAGAGAGAGAGAGAGAGCGTGGATGTGCTCAAAATAGCGAGTTGTAAGGTTGAATGGGTAATGCTTAGGGGGGTAGAACAGCGTCCTACTCGTGTTGTTACACTTGGCTTTTTCGCTTATTGCAGTTTTGTGTTTATACGGGCCGGTCGGAATGGGGGTCCCTGTCCTAATAGACTCCAGGTGTAATGGGTTCTAGTTCTAATAGACCCCCAGGTGTAATGGGTTCTAATAGACCCCAGGTGTAATGGGTTCTAGTTCTAATAGACTTTGGTGTAATGGGTTCTAGTTCAATAGACCCAGGTGTAATGGGTTCCTAATAGACCCCAGGTGTAATGGGTTCTAGTTCTAATAGACACCAGGTGTAATGGGTTCTAGTTCTAATATAGACCCCAGGTGTAATGGGTTCTAGTTCTGTAGACCCCAGGTGTAATGGGTTCTAATAGACCCAGGTGTAATGGGTTCTAGTTCTAATAGACACCAATGGGTTCTAGTTCTAATAGACCCCAGGTGTAATGGGTTCTAGTTCTAATAGACCCCAGGTGTAATGGGCTCTAGTTCTAATAGACCCCAGGTGTAATGGGTTCTAGTAAAGTGTTAACCCTCCCAGTAATGAGTTAAACCCAGAAGGATAGGTTTAAACTGCGTGAGATGGGTTAAACCAGCGTAAGTAGAGAAGGCTGAGGACTCTCCTCCCTCCACTTGTGGCAACTTGACGCTTGAGTACCTTAGTCTCCCCTCAAGTGCCACTCATCTCCCCTCTACCCAGGGTGAGGGTGGCCAGGATGAGGGTGGCCAGGATGAGGGTGGCCAGGATGAGGGTGGCCAGGGTGAGGGTGGCCAAGTTGAGGGTGGCCAGGATGAGGGTGGCCAGGATGAGGGTGGCCAAGTTGAGGGTGGCAGGCGAGGGTGGCCAAGTTGGTGGCCAAGTTGATTGCTGAGGGTGGCCAAGTTGAGGGTGGCTGAGGGTGAGGGTGGCCAGGGTGACATTGAGATATACGAGTGACAACCAGAGAGAGAGAGAGAGAGAGAGAGAGAGAGAGAGAGAGAGAGACAACATCACCTATAAATTACACTGTCCAAATGTCCTTTATTAGAGACAGAAAATCCCTAGTTTTCCCCGCCGGGATTTCCAGGGGATTTGGGGGGATTACTGGACACAATGACTGAGGGGGATTAGGGCTACCTCATTAACCACTGCCTCCCACATATCTCAGTCACCTCCCTAATCCCTCCTCATCTATCTAACCTAACCTAACCTAACCTAACCAGTTTCCCCCTTATATTAATTCTCTATTCTCTTCTATTTTGTCACAAAGTTATTCTCCAATCTCTGACATAGACTCTCTCTCTCTCTCTCTCTCTCTCTCTCTCTCTCGTCGATCAGTAAAGTTTAGCAGAAGGCCGCCAGAGACGTTCACCACCCCCCCCTCCTAGACAGTTGGTCGCCTGCACCGAGTTGTCAGGCCGTCACGTATTTATTTTGGTGTCTGTAACTGCGTCGTGGTCCACTTTGTCCTTGTCTCTTCCACTTTGTCCTTGTCTCTACCACTTTGTCCTTGTCTCTACCACTTTGCTTTAGTCTCTACCACTTTGTCTTAATCTTTACCACTTTGCTTTAGTCTCTACCACTTTATCTTCGTCTCTACTTTGTCTTCGTCTCTACCACTTTATATTCGTAAATAAACCTAAACTAACCTGGATTCGAACCTAAATCTCCTGACTAAATAAACGAAATAATTATGTTACTTTTTACGTTTTCACATCCAAGAAAAAAATAAAATAAATATCGAGTTTGTCAAAAGAAATAAACTTACGTGTTTTTTTTTGGGGGGGGGGGAGGAGGGTTTGGCTTTTGTTAATGATGATTAATGAGCTTACCTGCATTAGTTAGAGTTGTTCACAGGTAAAAAAAAATTATGGTGGAAAGTGGAGAGTTTGTTCCCCACCCCCCCTCCTCTACCTCGTCTCTTCTGTATGTGGGAAGGAAATAGCTTGTTGTCTGACGGTACACTTATGTCTCCCCCCCCTTAGAGTGTTGAGTGAAAATGTTGTACCCGCTGTGTGTTAAACAAGCAGTTAGTAATGTGGTTGAAGTGTGTTGTCTCTACCACATAGTATAGGGAAGATGGTGGTGTGTTTTTTTTGTCTTTATTCTTTCTTTCTTTCTTTCTTTCTTTCTTTCTTTCTTTCTTTCGTTATTTCTATTTTTCCTTCCTTCCTTCCTTCCTTCCTTCTCCATGAACCTGAGAACATCACAATTGTATACCACATGCCCGACCCTAAGAGACACCTAACTTAACCTAGCCATAGAACAAGAACACATTAGCTGTAGAGTTTAGGTAAGAATGGGTCCCAATATTAATTATGTGGGTCAGGTGAGGACTAATTAAGACTCCTGTGTGACCCCCCCCCCCTCCTCCTCTCTCCTTTGACCAGGTAAACCTATAGTATAGTCTGTCCTGGAGCTGCTAAGGTTAATTTGTGTATTTTATAGTGAAGGAACGTAACTTTTCTCTCTCTCTCTCTCTCTCTCTCTCTCTCTCTCTCTCTCTCTCTCTCGCTCTCGCTCTCGCTCTCTCGCTCTCGCTCTCTCTCTCATATAAACAACTAAGAATCACAGCCAAGCACCGGAGTCAATATTGGAACTCGCTCAGCTTGGAGAAGGAGAGAATTTTTCAGAGTTGGTTGAGAAATATTTGGTCAAGGAGCGCCGGGAGGGGGTGTGTTTATCTTGCTCTGTCAATACTTCCTGCCGCCAACTTTCCTCCTCCATGACAGTTCTTTGTCACCACCACAGTAGTTATTAACTGTCCTCCTCGCAAAGACGCTCCCTGATTTGTTGAGCTTTTGGCCTATCAGAGAGGGTATTTGTGACGTCATGAACTGGGTGTTATGGCTGTATTGTGACGTCATCAACTGTCCTCACAAGGGACTCGCTCATTGGTTGAAAATTTAACCAACTACCGTCATCATCATAGCGTCACTGTCACAGCCACAAAAATGGCGTTACAACTACTGTTTCTTTTCCCTGTCTATCTGCCTGTCTATCTGTCTGCCTGTCTGTCTGTCTCCCACTTAACCAACACAGATCAAACGGTATTACTAAACATGTTGGGAATTATTGACAAGTCAGTAACATGTTGCAATTACCTGATATTGATGAGTTGTTTATTAATGACAAGTGGCGCCAGGTGGACTATTGGTGGTTACCTGTGTGTGAGAGAGAGAGAGAGAGAGAGAGAGAGAGAGAGAGAGAGAGAGAGAGAGAGAGGGAGATCTGTCTGTCCGTAAAAATACCCCAAATATAATCTATTTTCAATTTATTTTTTCATGACATACCAACGCCAAATATTTGAACATAAACTATTAATTACGAATAAAACATCTCTTTAATATCACAATGAACAACAAAAATGAAAAAGCATAACTCAAAGAAAAAATGTCTTTGTGTTTCATTGGGTTTCATTGAGTTCCATTGTGTTTCGTTGAGTTCCATTGGGTTTCGTTGAGTTCCATTGGGTTTCGTTGTGCTCCATTGTGCATTAAACCTGCAGCCACGTGATTTGTCCAGCCAAAAGTTAGTCGGGTGTCCAGGGGGGGAAGTGTCCAGGGGAGAGGAAAGTGTCTGTGGGGGATTTAGTGGCGTGTAATAGTGGCTTTAGTAGCGTGTTGTTTCGTCACTTGGGTGTAAACACAACATGTCCACTACTAGACCATAATAATTCCCCTTGCAGCTCAGTACAAGTTCCCTCGTAAAAAAATAATGTGTGTGTGTGTGTATTTTTAGCTTTCTCTCGTTCTCTTTTTGTTTAGCTTTCTCTTTTTTGTTTCTCTTTCTTATTCTCTCTCTCTCTCTCTCTCTCTCCTTTTCGACTCATGGAAGGATGTTTTTCTTTCTTATTTATTGTTCTCAGTAAATACACCCGGGTTATGTTGAGAGTCTTGGGCTGTAACTCAACAATACACATCTCCACTATTGTATCATTAGTAAATACGTTTTCATTCAACTTGTTTTTTTTATTAAGGTTTTACAGGAGAAGAAATAACCACAGTTGGTTTTTGAGTTAATAGAGAACAAAGACTGTCTGCTTTTTTTGTTTTTTTTAGTTTACGAAGCCAAGATTTTTTTTATTTTGTTATATACGGCTCAGCAAACTCCGTATTGTGTTGTTTAAGTATTATTTCACAACAAGCTCCTCCAGTGGTGTGAGTTTATGACACACGAAACTCTACTCTATTGTGGTTATGAACTTAAGACAACAACAAAAGTTTTCCATTGTTTTAAGCTTAGTATATATACACAAGAAACACCTCACACGTTTGTTTAGTTTGCGCAACACAACAAATGCCATGCCAGTGTTGTATGTGCTTGCAAGACAACAAACTCCTTTAGTATTGTGAGTTTATAGGACAGTAAGCGCCCCAGTTTGTGAGCTTCTGGTACAGCCATCCTACGAGAACAGTCTTCAGTTCACGTCAGGAGAAATAATGTTGGCTGGTGTGACCGTCACGCTGCCTGGTCTTAGTTCTCAACACACAGGGGGCCCTAAACGCAGTGGTGGTACCGTCAGGAGCCGTCCACGCCCTGTTGGCAGATTCACGGGTGGCGCATCCTACACAAAGTCTAAGACAGTCTAGACAACTTCTGCATCTCTCCTGACAGTTTGGTAAGGCCTGGTGGTTGACAGCAACTCCTGCGGTACATCATCAAAGCTGTCAGGAGATGAACTTAACTTAACCTGACTTAACTTTAAACTAACATACCCTGATATTAATCTTCACTAAACCAAACTTGATCTGTAACTTTTAGTGTTGTGTTCCTCATGTCTGTGTTATTCTCTCCTCTATTTTCCTAGTCCCCTTCGCTTACTCCTCCTTCCTTCTCTTCCTTCCTTCCTTCCTCCCACACGCTCTATTCTCACCAATTTCTTTACATTCACTTGTCCACATATCTCCCCCTCCTTCCCACTCCCTCCCTCCTCCTGCCTTTCCTCTCTCCCTCCTCCTCCCTATAACTCACGCTGACCTGTTTGATCCCTTCTCTCGTCTGGGTAATAAGTCGCAGGTATCGGACAGGTGAGCCTCGTTAATTAACACAGGTAAGTCAACAAGTGCTTTGAGTAGGAGGAGAGATATTTGGAGGACCGTGAGGCCAAAAGTTGCAGGTGGAGTTGATGCGTTTTCCTCAACTGGTGATGATTTTTGCTTTTTTTCGTTTTTTCTTTTGCTTTTTGCTTTTTTGAAGGAGAGGAGGTTAACTTTTCTTAGCATTTGTGTGTTTGTTTGTTTGTTTTAATATTGTTTCTATCTCGATCAGTGTATGAGTCTCTCTCTCTCTCTCTCTCTCTCTCTCTAAGCCACCAGTATCGTGCTTCAGTAACTCTTGAAATATTGCCAAAGTTAAGATGACTAACAAGAAAAACTCCATTTGCCTCTAAGATGTTTCACTGCCTTCATCAGACCCCTAAAAATATTTGGCTTACGACGTGGGGCCCAGTTCTAATGGGCACAAGTTCTAATGGGCCCAAGTTCTAATGGGGTCAAGTCCTGATGGGTGTCAATTTCTAATGGGGTCAATTTCTAATAGGGTTCTAATGAGGTCAAGTTTTAAAGGGGCCTAGTTCTAATGGATCCAAGTGCTGATGGGATCTCCTACCCCAACCATCCCCCTCCTCCCCCCTCCCCTCTCCCTCTCCTCCTCCCATTGTCTCTCGCTCTGTGGTAAACGGGAAGTAATTTTTTTTCCTATAATTTTTTTACCTTCCTCACCAAAAGAGAAAATAGGGAGAAGAAAAATCAAATTAATCCTATACCTCTTCTATCTCTGTCTTCGTTAAGCCAAGAGATTATACCAAAGAGAAGAGAGGAAGAAGAGATAAAGGGATTAATAAGAGAAGTTGATTGAGAGAGATAGAGAGACAGAGAGAACATCTACGGCTGAGTTAAAGAGACTGAGACAAAAACCAAACTCTATTTACGTCTTCACACACACACGATGGATTGTTGGAACTTGTTGTGATGGCCGCGCTCCAGGGCTCCTATATCGTTAGTCTCGTGAAAGATTATATCGTTGGTAGGATGTATAGACCTTGAGGGGGATATTTTTGGCTCTTTTGTCGATATATCCAATAATTATGGATATTTAGCAGAGAAATATTTAGGATAGTCTCCATACACGTGCCTTGAGTTACCTGTTCTGGAAGCTTGTGTCAGGGATAACCTAACCTAACCTAACCTAACCTAACCTAACCTAACCTATCCTAACCTAACCTAACCTAACCTAACCTAACCTAACCTAACTTAACGCCGTCTTTAACGAGAGGTCCATTATATAGAGGTTTCACTGTATAGATGAAACACAAAATAACGAAAAAAATAACGAAACACATTGAAAAAAAACCACATTACCTCACCAGTAAAACTTATTGATGTTTTCTCCAAGATATATAAAGTCTTAACAGCCATATAAACAAAAATAAGACAATTTTTATATATGTCTCTTTGTGAGTTATGTCTTTCAGGGAGAGAGGGTTTAAAATTGACTTGGTTAAAAATTATTATTAAAATTGGTTTTTTGTTTTGTAATCCTCTTAAATAGATCTATATTCTGAGGTGTAATCCCTTTATAGAAGTACCCCTGTAATCTCTAGTAATCCACTTGTAATCCCTTTGTGTTCTTGTAATCCCAATAAATAAATTCCCCCCCGCCCAAAGGTGATCCGTGTCCTCCGCTACCTGGGCAAATATTACTTTTTTTCTTCTTCTTTTTACCTTTTGTGTATTTTTTCCTCTTTCTCTTTTCAGTATTTTTCTTTCTTTCTTTCTTGTTTTTTTTTATTATTATTTTCTTTCAGTTTATTCTTATTTATTTTCTCTCCTTCTTTCTGTTTTTTTTTCTATTTTACTTCACTTTTCTCTGATTCGACTGTTTCATGAAAGCTTTCCATCCCATCCCTTCCTCCTCTCTCTTCCTTTCTTCCTCTGTCCATACCATTCCTCTCTCCCTCCCTCCATACCCATCCTTGCTTCCTTCCTTCCTTCCTTCCTTCTCCCCCCTTCCCATCTGTCCACCCCTTCCTCCTTCTGCTCCATTCCGCCCCTCCTTCCTTTCTCCACCCAAACTATCCCTCCCTCTCCCTTCTCCCTCTTTCTTCTTCCTTCTTTACCTTCTCCCCCATTCCCATCTTCTCCACCCCCTCCTTCTTCTGCCCATTCATCCCTCCTTCCCTTTTCTCTCCACCCAAACTCATCCCCTCCCTCCCTCCCTCTCTCTCCTTTTCCCCTTCTCCTTCCCTCCCCACCCTCCCCCTCCTTCCTTCCCCTCCTTCCCTCCCTCCTTCTTCCCTTCCCACTCCCCTCCTTTCTCCCTCCTTCCCTACTCCACCCCACCCTCCTCCCCTCCCTCCCTCCCTCCCTCCCTTCCCTACTCCCTCCTCCTCCCTCCTTCCTCCCTCCCATCCCACCCTCCCTCCCTCCCTCCTTCCTTCCCTCCCTACCCCTCCTCTTCCCTCTCCTTTCCTCCGTAGCACAGCCCATTAATGGTCAATAAAGGTCAAAGCCAGAGGTCACTGTGAAAGGTCAGGTCAGGTTACTTTCCGGCTCGCGTGGTTACCAAAGGCGTATCAAACCACCCTAGTCGATACTCTCTATTACAGAAGGGCAGAAAGGTCAAATTCACATGAACTTTATTCCTCACATTAGATTCAGTTAAGTTTGATCAAGTTTGGTTAGATTATTATTTTTTTTAATTTGTCAAGGGATCGAAAAATACCATTACGATACATTGGGAAAAAAATATATATTATTTTTGTTGAATAATGATCCTTCACTAAACATCATCCTACCGTCAGCATCCTCTTTGTTATTTTAATCATCCATATTCTTCCTCCCCCAATCATCAACCCCCCAATCATCCACTTCTAATCATCCACCCCCTGCCCCCATTGTTTGGCCTGCTGTGATGTAGTGGCCAAAGGACCCGCTTTGTAAACACGAAGACCTGAATATGATTCCTCCCTCATTCCATTCCTTCCTGGTGTATTTACCTCTGTCCGTCCAGCGGTGATTGGAGGGGTTGGATGTAAATCGATTGGAGGGTTGTGTTTCAGGGTTATTGGTTAGCCAGTGCGGTTAGTGAGTTGCCCGGTCTTCCTGGGCTCTGGTGCTGGGTTACTACTGCTATACTGTTCGGTGTGGTTGTTGTGATGGGTGTGCTGTTGTGGTGGTGGCAGCTTCTACACCTTGATACAGAGTTACACAGGTAAACTAAAATCTCATTTCTTAGTCTTTCTTTTAATTTCTTCACTTCACCGCTTATATTTCTACTAATTTTTATCCACTTTTCCTCTTCTCCCCTTCCCTCTCCTCTATTTATCCCTCTCTCTTCCTTCTCTTTCTCTCCTAATTCTCCGTTTCTTCTCTTCATCTCTTCCTATTTTCTCCCCTCCTTCCCTTCCTCTCCTCCCCTCCTCCCCACATGTCTCGGGGAAGAACGCTGCTCCCCGACACAAGTGCATCACTTTTACTACCAGAAAGACATTTAGCATTGAAGAGAGGAAAATGCCCCGAAGGAATATGTCTTACTAGCTTGAGATGTCTAGCTGGCGAGGAAATATGTCTGATAACGTAAAATGTCTTGTTGGGGAAAAAATATGTCTAGTAATCTGAGATGTCTTGTTGGGAGGGAACTTTTTTTTTAAAACTATGAAATGTTTTGGTTTATGAAATATGTCTGAATGGGACATTAGTCTTGGAGGAAAGGAAGACTGAGAGAGAGAGCCAAACAAACAAACAGACATATAAAGTTACACACAAAAAAAAAACAGTCACCCTACAAAACATCATCACTTACACACACACACACACACACACACACACACACACACACACACACACACAGTTGACTAAATTATACATAAATATAGCCAAAAATATACTAAATATACCCGACAATAATATACACGATCTATTAACTTGTACTAGAGTTATAGGGGAATATAACATATCAATATGTACTGTCATATTTTTCCGGCTTATGTCATGGGAAGTGGTTTATATATGGGTAGGTTATATGAGGGTATACTGTAGGTCACATATGTTATAGTAGACTAGTGATAGGGAGTTACCATACATACATACATACATACATACATACATACATACATACAAACATTCAGACTTACATACATACATACATATATACACACATACGTACATACATACACACATACATACATACACGCACAGAGGAAGTATAGTGTTCTCTCTGCACAAAAGATGAAAGAAAAACAAATTTGTGGACATGGTAAATATTTTAAGAGCTGCTCAGTGTGCCTTTATATACATACATACAAACATTCAGACTTACATACATACATACATATATACACACATACGTACATACATACACACATACATACATACACGCACAGAGGAAGTATAGTGTTCTCTCTGCACAAAAGATGAAAGAAAAACAAATTTGTGGACATGGTAAATATTTTAAGAGCTGCTCAGTGTGCCTTTATAGTATAACCTCCATAATATTAGCATTTATTCCTCGAAATAAAAGTACCCAGAAAAATTAAATTTATTTAGAAATACGATTATACCTTTTAAAAATTCGTTATATTTGATTTTAAACTCCAAAAAATTGTATTGGATTTTTTTTATGGTCGCCTAAACTACAAAGACGAAAAATAGAATAAACTTATAAAAGAAAACATTAAAAACCTATAAAAAAATCAATATATTTAACTAAACTCTAAAAAAAATATATAATTTTTTTTTTCGTTTGTGAGAAAATTTGATGAATTAACTGAAGCCCAAATGTATTTATCGTTCTTTGGGGAAGAATGCAATCGGGAGGGGACGGGGGGGGGGTGGGGTCGGAAATTGGGAAGGTTCCTGAGGGAATTGAGATGATATTGACTTCATTGTTTCCAGTAAATGAAATATTCGTGGGAGGTGTCGGTGTTCTGTCAGTCAGTGTCTGCAGTGATGAGGCGAGACTTAAAGTAGACAGTGCAGGTGTACAAATAACAGGTGTACACATAACAGGTGTTCAAGTAATAGATGTACAAATAACAGGTGTACACATAACAGGTGTACAAATATTAGGTGTACAAATAACACAAATGAACAAAAAATAAGCTTTATCATTTTAAAAAGTATTATAGCAAGTTTGTTTTTTTAATTTTAACATAAATATTAACTCAAAATTACCCCGGTCTTGTTAGTGATTCAGGAATACGAGTTTTCTAATGGTTAAACAGTAATTAACTAACATATAATCATACTCAAACAAGTAAACAGTTAAATAGGGTCATATAATCCTTAATTACACATACTGGATACAAATTATAATATATGCAGTAAATAAATCCGGTATATACGATTGAATACTCTATTAAAACAACTCACCAACGGTTCCGGTAAATCTAAATGCATTCCGGTAGAAACAAAAATTATATCAAATCTTTTTCTCTGTCATAAATATTGATATAAAATAATAAAAAATGATAACTCCAACAATATCATGAAACAATAAGAAATATATCTTTATGTGAGATGAAAGGTATAATATAGTTCATTAGAAGAATATATTTCTAAAGAGGTTCCTTGGTGTTTTTTTCTTTATGAAGACGTAACTCATATGAAGGCTAAGAGAACACCAGAATAGGATAAGAGATGATGAGGTACTAATCACAGAGGAAGAAGGAATAGGAGGAAGAAGAAGGAGTAAGAGCAGGAGGAGGAGAAGTTTACCATAGTCCTCCATAAAGTATCTAAAAAAAACGCGCTAGACAAAGAAAACGGGAACAATGTTGGAACAATGTTTATTCTTATACTCTTAATACAAAAACAAAGACTTCAAAAGACGACTTACTTATAAGCTCCTTCACAGATATGTATATAATAATAATAATTAATATACGTTGAGACAGAGAGAGAGAAAGGAGACAGAGTTTGGAGATAATTAAAAGAGACGAAATAGACTGAATTTGGAGATAATTAAAAAAACTGTCTGTCTATAAACTAACCAGAATGTGTTGTTATGATCGATTGTGGTGTTTTATAGAAATAAGGACCGTAATTAGGCTTTGTATTCAGCTATTGTTGTGTTTATAAGACTCTTAATTACCAGATATTTTGAGAAGATTATGTTGGCATTATTAGTGGCGTATAAAGTGTTGTTCTCGTGTGGGAGTGAATCCCCTCTTAACCCCTTGAGTACGATGATTCTAACACCATTGAGTACGATGATTCTAACCCCTTGAGTACGATGATTCCTGTATGAGGTACGATTATTTTAACCTTTAGTGATAGATCACTTCTCAGGTACGATAGTTCTTTACCCTTGGTGATGATTCTAACCCCCTTGAGTGTGATGATTCTAACACCCTTGAGTACGATGATTCTAACCCCTTGAGTACGATGATTCTAACCTCTTGAGTACGATGATTCTAACCCCCTTGAGTATGATGATTCTAACCCCTTGAGTACTGTTACCGCCACAGTAGCATGATTCTAACCCCTTGAGTACGATAATTCAAACACCCTTAGTACGGTGATTTTTAACCCCTCGAGTAAAATGGGAAGCAACACACAGTGGACACCAAGACAAATTTGATCAGTAACACACACACGGGGCTGCAACACTTACATGTATGGTTGACTCTATCTTCTCCACGATAGGTGTGTCAGTGTTATGAACCTCCTTCCTCGACTGTGAACAAGAGAGAATGTTATTATGTTAAGTCAGTCATATTTCCTTAAGCTTTCGATACAAATAATGGTAAATATGCTTAATAAACTGATTAAGCTTAAATATCATATTACCCAGCTTATACTATCATTCATTCTCAGCTTCAAGATACAAACAACAATAATTAAGCTGAAAAAATTGATCAAGCTTTACAATACTACCCAGCTTAGACACTCACTCATCCCAACACTCACAGAAGAACTCACAATAATATAAACACCATCTCTGTAATTCAACCCCATATTAAAACTAATGCCCGCCGTATATCAAGGTCACATTCTAGATACCCCAATACTACTACTTAATGAGTGATTGGTTTAGTTCATGTTTAGATAGTGGTTGGAGGCCATATTGTTTTGAGTCCGTATTTAGTGAGGTTTGAGTACACTGAGTCCATATTTAGTAAGGTTCAGTAAGGCAAAGGTTCACTGAGTCGAAGCTTCAGTAAGTCCGATACGTTTCAACTTCAGTAAAGTCGAGGTTCACTGAGTCCAAGCTTCAATAAGGCCGAGATCCATTGAGTCCAAGCTTCAGCCAGGGTCCACTGAGTCCAAGCTTCACTGGCGACGCGACAGGAGGTGCGACAGTTAAAAGTTACAACTGTCGCACACCAAGAAGTGAATTTGTCTCCTCATTTTTCTGCTCTTTCTCTCTCTTTATTATTATTATTATTATTATTATTATTATTATTATTATTATTATTATTTATTTATTTATTTTTTATTATTATTATTTTATTTTATTATTAA
The DNA here is from genome assembly GCF_018991925.1 of Homarus americanus. Taxonomy (NCBI): domain Eukaryota; kingdom Metazoa; phylum Arthropoda; class Malacostraca; order Decapoda; family Nephropidae; genus Homarus; species Homarus americanus. The sequence continues at coordinate 52,607 of NW_024738072.1, read as the reverse complement.
TATTTGGTGTGATCCGTTTTGTTGTTGTTGATTCTCTCTCTCTCTCTCTCTCTCTCTCTCTCTTCGCAACAATGGTGTCTATACACAAGTCTTGTACCTCTCCTCTCCCTTCCTCTCACTTCCTCTCCCTTCCTTTCCCTCCCTTTCCTCTTCCAGATTTCTTCCCATTTGTTCCTCTCTTGAAGCACTCCCTCCTCTCCCTTCTCTCTTCCTCCCCTCTCCACGATTTCTTCTTCCCTCTCCCTCTTCTCTTTCTCATCCTTACCCATTCCTTTCTTTCCCCTCTCATCCTCCCCTTTCCCCTCCCTCTTTTCTTAGGCTCCTTCCTCTGTCACCTCTTTCTCTCTTCCTTTTCCCTTTTGCCTTCTTTCCCCTCTCTCTCTTGTCCCCTCTTCCTGTTCTCCTTATCCCTTTCACTATCATTAATCTCCCTCTCTCTCTCTCTCCCATTCGTTTCTTTACATCCGGTTCGTTTACTGTCCCATTTTTCCCTCCCACTCGCCTCCATCTTACTTTCTTTCTCTCCTTTTTTGTTTTGTCACCATCTTTTCCCCTTCCCTCTTTGTCTCCCACCCTCCCTTCCTCCTTACCTACCCCTCTACCCCTCCATCCCTAACTCACTATTTTCCTCGTGTGTAAAACAGTGGAGATGACAGGAGGCATTAGTGTTCAAGGTAACGTGTTCCCAGGTGTTAATTGGCTTAAATCTGTTGATATATCTTCACTATAGCCTAGAATAACAAGTTGTACATAAAGACTTCAATTCCTTCCTTCGTCAGCTGTTATGTGTTGTTGTTGTTGTTGTTGTTGTTGTTGTTGTTGTTGTTGTCGTCTTTGTTGTTGTTGTTGTTGTTGTTGTTGTTGTTTATATAAATAGTGTATATGATTTTTTTGATGTAAAGGATTGATATATATATATATATATATATATATATATATATATATATATATATATATATATATATATATATATATATATATATATATATATATATATATATAATTACCTGGAAAATAATGATATATTAATAGAGGTTAGGTTAGGTTAGGTTAGGTTAGGTTAGGTTAGGTTAGGTTCAGGTTAGGTTAGGTTAGGTTAGGTTAGGTTATTGTATAAAACATTGATAAACTGTATAATAAAAACAAATTATTTTAATGATTACAATTTGTTGAAGCTCATGTGTGTAAAAGCTGTTGGCACTAATGACTTATGACTATTAATTGTTGATAATTATTGTGTCTACAGGTAATTAAAATCTCTTTGTATTGGGTAATTGATATTAAAGGTATATTAATTAAAGAGATATATATACATAATGACTTTAATTTAGGTAATGGTTTATAGAAGTAATTAGAGTATTAGTTTCAATGGGTCGGATTGGCGTTGACTTAGATGACTGTGTTGTTGATCCACCTGTTGTACAATTAGGGTCAACTATCATCGTCTGTCAGCTAGTTATATTGTTACTTCTCTATACACGTAAATAAAATCATCTTAGCTGAAATAGAACCAGGTAGACAGACACACATACACACACACACACACACACACACACACATCATCAGACAAGTCAGTGTTACCAAAGTGAGATTACTACCATTTGCATATTATTGCCTTAATATGTTCCTGACCATCAACCATCTGCAGTATTGGTAACATCTGTAACCCCCTCCACACACACACACACACACACACACACACACACACACACACGGGAAGGATGGACTGGTGGTGGATATACTAAATAATGTAACAGTCTGAAGATTTTAAAGCATGGAGTCTTAATATCCCTGTGTGTGTGTGTGTGTGTGTGAGTGTGTGTGTGTGTGTAAAGAAGTAGAGTCTATTTAAATTGATGTGACGGTCGTATGAGAATTGTTGTGTTGTTGTGTTGTGTTGTAGTGATAATGCTGGTGTTGGTATAGACTCTGAGAGGGACAGTGTTGGTGAGACTCCACGCCGGCGCACCTCACATAATATTAAAGATCTCGTAGTTGTTGCAGATTCTATGTTCTGTACAGACGTCACATTGGCTCACGGCCAGGACTGGTGAAGTTGCCCCGCTAAGCTTCAACACAGCCTAAAACTGCCTTACAGCCTAATTTACCACGGAGTCTAAGCTGAAACAGAGTCTAAGCTTATCTACCACATAACCTAAGATAACATTACTGTGTCTCCCATCATCAGCCTCCCTCTCCTCCTCCTCTCAGTGTCGTCTTATCTCCGTCGTCCATCGCATCATTTCCTCTCTACACACCTGTTTGTATTGTCTGTCTCTATCCCTTTAATTTATCTTACTCTCTCTTGCTGCCTTTCTCCTTCTCTCCTTCTCTCCATCATCTCCTCTTCTCTCTAACATCATCCTCACCAATACACTTCTCTCTCAAAGACTGTGGACCATCTCTGTGTTTCTCTCGCCTTCCCGTCTCTCACACAACGTCTCTTTCACCCCCCTCCCCCTGTCTCGTCCCTGTTTCTCTCACCCCCCTCCCCCGTCTCTCACATCCGTCTGTCACCCCCCGTCACCCCCCGTCTCACGCTCCACCTCCAGTATTACCGTCACCCAATCATCCGTGATATTCGCCCCATCCCCAAAACGACTCAATATTGTAGGTAGTCTAGTCTCCCCATACCTGATACCTTTAATCCACACACACACACACACACACACACACACACACACACACACACACACACACACACACACACACACACTCCATCGATTCAGGTGACAGGTATACGGTTTGTTGTAGTGATCAGTAACCACAATGGCTTTAATGTATCATAGTGGGAGTTACAGTAAGTTAGTTGATCAGTAAGTTAAGGTGTGTTGGAGTTTTAGGGTAAGTTACCACAACACTTGTTTTTTGTTTTTTTTGGTGTGTTTGTCTTCCTAAAATGTATGACTTGTTTGGGTGTATTGTGTGTGTGTGTGTGTGTGTGTGTGTGTGTGTGTGTGTGTGTGTGTGTGTGTGTGTGTGTGTGTGTGTGTGTGTGTGTCAATAAATAAAAACAGGAGAAAAGGAGGAAAAAGTCTTGGCAGAATTGGGCAAGAGGTGGCGGCAGCGTTCCTTTAAGACGTCTGTTGTTTATTAAGGCACAGCAGCTTTCTCCGCCTCGATGTGTAATGGTTGAAGCAGAGGCCAAGTGACAAATAAACCTTACACACACACACACACACACACACACACACACACACACTTTATTTACAGTGGGTGGGCTGACCTCCCTTGACCTGTGTTGACTGAAGCAGCATTAGTAGGTCAATGACTTTACCGTATCTATTATAGTTACTGGGTGTGTGTGTGTGTGTGTGTGTGTGTGTGTGTGTGTGTGTGTGTGTGTGTGTGTGTGTGTGGTTAGCTTTTTCGAAGTATTTATGTTCTGTAATGATCAATATTTAACTAAGATAAATATATATATATTTCTTTTACATAAACCTAACCTAACCTTACCTAACCAAACCTTACCTAACCAAACCTTACCTAACAAACCTTTACCTAACCAAACCTTACCTAACCAAACTAACCTAACCTTACCTAACCAAACCTTACCTAACCACCACAACGACATGACTGGCTTAAAAAAAAAAAGTAATAAAATTTCTTCCCAACGATATAAGTTGATTTTTTTTTTTTAGTCAAGGTCATACAATACATCACTAGTTCCGGGAAGAGTAGTGGCAGAGACGAAAGAAAACGGAGACATTCTTTACCGGGAACAATTTTAAATCAACTTGTGTGTAAATTGTGTTAAACATAATTGAATTCCGTTGCATTTAACTTCCCTCCCCCTTGAGCGGTCCATTAGGTGATCTGTTCACGGGCCCATTTACTATAGTGGTAAAATGTTTCAGTATATTATTATCTATTGGTGACACAGAGACCAGATGATATTTGTTATTGGCTTGACCTGTGTGTGTGTGTGTGTGTGTGTGTGTGTGTGTGTGTGTGTGTGTGTGTGTGTGTGTGAGACCAACTGACTGACTGACTGACTGACTCAACCACCTGACTGACTCACTCTTTCTACCTGACCTGCGATGGCTCAGAACATAACCTGATCATTGACGCTCATCTGGTTGTTGCACTGCATCTTCAATACCGTCTTCTCCGATATTGCACATGCATGAGAGTGGATGTAAATAGCGTTATGTATGTATGTATGTATGTATGTATGTATGTATGTATGTATGTATGTATAAGCAGAAGGTGAGATAGAGAAGTAGAATAGGCAGTATAAAGGGAGATAAAAACACGCAGCACATCTCAGACAGGGAGAGACAGAGGGAGACAGTGAGAGACAGAGGGAGACAGTGAGAGACAGAGGGAGACAGGAGAGACAGAGGGAGACAGTGAGAGACAGAGGGAGACAGTGAGAGACAGAGGGAGGCAGTGAGAGACAGAGGGAGACAGCAGAGAGATCCCCACCAAGGCTGAGAGATGCGGTGTGAGGTGACTGCCTGTCTTATAGCTTCGCCCGCCTCGACTCTCCCTAAAGCCTGGCGATAAATAGGAATAAGAACGATGGTGTGCAAAAATATGTTTGTCCGTGTGTGTGTGTGTGTGTGCGTGTGTGTGTGTGTGTGTGTGCGTGCGTGTGCGTGCGTGCTAAGAGACTAAGAGAAATCAGCATTGATAATCATGCAACTGCGAAATCACACACACACACACTCACACACACACACACACACACACACACACACACACACTTAAACTTTGAGAGAGTACATAATATACTCAGTACATACATACATACATACATACAAGCATATCACAGGATATACCTTTGCTGCAAGTAGTACATTAAAAGGTCATGTATTACCGGTATATATAAACATAACCACTAATGATGCCAGGTGGAAGGTAAACACCACAGGTAAGTATAACACGAGTGGGGTGGGCACGTGATCCTGACTATAGTGGATATAGGTTATATGTGTATGGTTATGTGTGTATGGTTATGTGTGTATGGTTATGTGTGTATGGTTATGTGTGTATGGTTATGTGTGTATGATTCTGTATGGTTATGTGTGTATGGTTATATGTGTATGGTTATGTGTGTATGGTTGTGTGTGTATGTGTATGGTTATGTGTGTATGGGTTATGTGTGTATATTGCGATTGATATGCATATGAAATAAATTATCCTGCAAAAGCTAAATAAAATAGATAATGTAGGGCAAGCTTACAGACCCTAGGCTGAATAATGTAGGAACTGCACAGACCCTGGCTTTGAATAATGTAGGAACTAAACACAGACCCTGGCCGCTGAATAATGTAGGAACTAAGCTTACAGACCTACTTTGAATAATGTAGAACAAATTACAGACCTACCATGAATAATGTAGGAACAAGCTTACAGACCCTGGCCGCTGAATAATAGGAAAACACAGACCCTGGCCACTGAATAATGCAAAGACTAATCTTTACAGACCCTGGCCGCTGAATAATGGAACTAAGCTTACAGACCCTGGCCGCTGAATAATGTAGGAACTAAGCTTACAGACCCTGGCCACTGAATAATGTAGGAACTAAGCTTACAGACCCTGGCCGCTGAATAATGTAGGAACTAAGCTTACAGACCCTGGCCGCTGAATAATGTAGGAACTAAGCTTACAGACCCTGGCCACTGAATAATGTAGGAACTAAGCTTACAGACCCTGGCCGCTGAATAATGTAGGAACTAAGCTTACAGACCCTGGCCACTGAATAATGTAGGAACTAAGCTTACAGACCCTGGCCGCTGAAGCACATAAGGACATTAAAACGAATCATATGTGTATTAACGTGTGTATAGTGTTTTCTTTTAGTTGTATGTGCATAAGTGACTTTAAAGTGTACTATGTGTAAGTCAATATAAAGTGTAAATATGTACATGATGTTAATTATGTAGTGTAGTATTTTGTAAGTATATAAAGTTTATGTGCCTTTGTGTTTAATAGATCAAAGATAATATTATTAATACCATGTCTGTTCCCTGCTATAGTATGTATGTATGTATGTATGTATGTATGTATGTATGTATGTATGTATGTGGAAACGTGAGACAAGACATGGGTGCTTTAAACCAGTGAGTGTAACAAGTGGTACTACACACTCAACATATGTTAATTAAAGCAGTAGTCTGGTATATATTACTTACGAGTATATATAGGAATGGATATATACAGTTAAAGATCAATGTTAGATATATACTATACCTATATCGACGAAGAATTATTAGAAAGTATATACAACGAGCATTAACACTGTTTGAATATATACCTGAATATTTATTTTCTTTATATAAGTTACCTGTGAATATCTTAAATACCTTAATCCATTAGGTATATTACAGGTAAACTCAGACCACCAGTATGTTAATCACAGGTAAAGAACGTTACCTGGCGGGGAAGGTGTGTGATAACAGTAAGTCTAAGAGTCCCAAGGGCGTCTGGCCAAACAGAATTACCACGAGGGCCGCCTATCTTGGAATATTGGGCAAACCTTCGCTCCTCCTATATCCCCCTTCCCCAACACACACGGCTCTTTGGTGACCTGCTCATAAACGGGTACGCTATAGGTAACGTCTGATAGGCATTAGTGACTCTCCATGGTTAACTGTGTGTGTGTGTGTGTGTGTGTGTGTGTGTACTGGAACAACTACATATATATTCCACCTGTACTAATCAAGAACACCTGTGCCAACCTATCAAACCTTTTCATAATTAACTAACATATTAAAACATAAATAAACTTTCCCCACTCCCACAAAATCACATCCCCAAAATAAATAACTTTTAAAATATCATACAACTCAAACTAATGACCAGGTTTCGTTAATTACCAACGCTTATCATACGTTATTGGTATTATGTAAATGTCAAGCCTTTAATACGGCCTACCTATGATATTTAGTGATTAGGTTTGAAATTTAGCGTTGGCCATAATGAAATGTCAGCCTATCAACTTTGGTCATCGGGAGTGTAAAAGTGAACTGGGGTCTAAGCTAACCTCGCAAAGCTAAGTAGAAAAACAATAACATTCACTCACTCTCCAAAATAGTATCTGTACTTGGGGTGATCGATGAGTTTCAAAATGAACACTGTGACTCGTGTTGTCTCGGTAGGGTTGTCAAAATTCTTCGTCCGTTGTGTCATATTGTCTCACATAAAATCGTAAAGATATTTTTTTTAGATCAATTCCCGTAGATAAACTGGATTATAAAAGGTTCCTACAGGTGGTTCTTGAGTGACTTATTAGCACAGGTAAACTCAGAATACCATGCACTGTGTTACCAATATCGACCTGAAGGAATACAATGTTACCAATAGCTCTCATATTGTAACATCAAGTCATTGTAATGTAACACTGAACCTCATCATTATATTCATTTATTTAATTATTGTATCGTGTATTTTATAACTTACAATACTGTATTATATTTTTGTTGCGTCATTGTTGTAGATGTGACCTGGCAGCTTCGACCATCCGGGTTATGGTATTAATTCTACGCCTGTGTAATATAATGCTGACATACCGCTGTTTTTTGTTTTTTATTTTATTTTTTTCGTGTTTTTTTTTTCGTTTGCGGTGTTGTTCTTCTTTTATTAAAAATTTCACGCCATTTCAACAATTTTTATTAGTTTACGATTTATTTCTGTTCTTTTGCCGCTTCGTTGTCATTAAAATTCCCTGTTGTTTTTATTTTTATTTTATCTTGCATTAAAACCCTTTATTAATTTTTTTTATCATTTTATTTTTATATCATGATTAATAAATATACCAATTTCAAACATTCTTTATCACCCCTTTTCTCACAGAGTTTTTTTATGTCATATTTCAATCCAAATCTAATAACTCAGATAGTGTATTTTTTTCCCTCATCGTATTACCAGAGAAGGCAAAACGTTCTTCATCAGTATGTAAATCAGATCCCTAATTGATGATAATCGCTGTGAACTAATTACTGAATTATACCATGGTGGTGATGATGGATGATAATTAGCCTGGAAAAAATAATAGTATGTAATATAATCGAACTTTTGTTTCCTTATTGAACCGAGTTTTTTGTATATGGGTCCTGTTTCCTGGTGAGGTTAGGTTAGGTTAGGTTAGGATCGGTTTCAGAGAACGAGAAAGAAGGTGGCAGCGACACCCCAACCACCACTCCTAACCACTCCACCCCCCAACCACGCCACCATCTACTCCTCCCCAACCACTCCTCCCCAACCACTCCACCCCAACCATGCCAAGGCCTCATTCACTGACCCCCCAACCACACCACACCACTCCCCACCACTCCACCCCCCAACCACGCCCATTCATCACCACCCCAACCACACCACTCACACCCTATCAACCACTTCACTCTAACCACACCTGCCACCACTCCCACTAAACCACTCCACCCCAACCACACCACCTCCCCCAACCACCACCCAACCACACCACTCTCCCCAACCACTCAAATTCTTAAACCACAATTCACCTCCCCCCAACCACTCCACCCCAACTACACCACCACTCCCACCAACCACACACATCCATTAGCGAAAAATATATCCCAATATATTCACCCCACGTGTTTGATATATGCAGAACAAATATAGCAAATTATGTGGAAAATAAAGTAGACTCATAAAGTAAGAGGATTTAGAGTTATATTATAGAGATATGATAAGAAAATGTATAGTTAATGCTTGTGTATTGGCGGGGGACTGTGACTCGTGTTGGTGTGGTGTAAACTCAATGAAGCCACAGGACTCAAGACCATTATATTATTAGGTTCTGTCTATCAATATTTTCTTCTCTTCTCACTAGGAACTTGATGTGGTCTAATTTAGATGTATTTTTATGTTTTTGTTTTAAGTTATACCTGTATATATATATATAAAGGAGAATATATCATCAAGCTACAGCATAGGAAATAGTATAAGAAGACAACAATATCCATCTGCTGCCTGGGAAAAATGTCAAGATTTATTTTTTCTTATATCTGTCTATTTCTCTTTAACTTGTTACTCTGGGGAATATATTTCTTTAATGTATTTTGTGTTACAGTATGTAGTAAACACCTTACTGTACTGTAACCAGGTGGAATAAGAGTGTGTCTGAATTAATAATATACCTTGTTGGTTCTCTCTTCCCAGCGAGGTAATACTTATACCGTAATAGTCTTTGTTTTGGGTTATCTTACAGTAATTATGTAATATCTAGTTATCTTTACAGCTGTTTTATAATTCATACAGCAATAACTCACATTGTATATAAACCTATTTAACTTAAGATACAGTCGAGTATGTATTTTGTACCCTGGAGTTACTGTATCATGTTTTATGTAATTGTTTAGGAAATTTTAAGTTACAAAAGAAAAAATGAGAGAAACTATGGAGAAATGTTTTTTTACTTCCTCGAAACAGAAGAAAATAAAAGTTATTTCAGGAAAAAACTGTTTTGGGGTAGAATAAGCGACGGCGTTCTTCTTAAAAAATTTTACTCACGGGGAAAAGATTTGGTGGATACTAATACTGTACTGAGGGATTTTGTTCTTTTGTTTCTGTTTTTGGCGAGTGTTCTTGTTTTTTGTATTGGGCGTGTTCTTGTTTTTGTTTGTTTTTGGCGAATGTTCTTGTTTTTTTTTGTTTTTTAGCAAATGTCCTTGTTTGTTTTTGTTTGTTTTTATATGAATTTGGTAAAAAAAAATGCGATTTCTTCTTTATTAAATTATCAATTACCTTCTAATCTCTCTTAATTTAATATAAAGCGAATGACAAAAACCTCAATAAAACATGGAATTGCTGCAAAACTGATAAAAAAAAAAAGAAATCATTGGGGTTATTTTTTTACGAATATCACTTCTATTTATACTAAAGTCCCTAAGTAAACATCTCAATAACTTCAAATTAATTATAACACACTTTGTTGATTGCAAAAGATATCTAATTTATCCCATGCTGCTGTTTTTATCACGACTATCAAGTTAACTCACAACAGTAGAATAATTTGTCTATTTAATCCTCAACAGTCAACCTCTCTCCTACCTCACCCAGGCTAACGAAGTAATTAAACTGAATATTCACTTCCATTACTTTTTCTCTTTGATATATTTCTCCCCACCCATGCAACATCAACATCATCAAACATCAACAAACATCAACAAACACACTGCAATATCATCATCAACTAACACACTGCAACATCAACAAACATCAACAAACACACTGCAACATCATCAACAAACATCAACAAACACACTGCAACATCATCAACAAACATCAACAAACACACTGCAACATCATCAACAAACATCAACAAATACACTGCAACATCATCAACAAAAACACTGCAACATGAACAAACATCAACAAACACACTGCAACATCATCAACAAACATCAACGAACACACTGCAACATCATCAATATCATCATCAATCTCAACATCATCAACAAACACATAATAATTATATACTGTTCATACCGTAAACACCCAATCAATTTATTTGTGAGGTAATTTATTTCAAATACGGAATAAATAAAAAGGTAGAATTTAATTACCTGACCTGCCATTTTTTTTTTCTCAATAGGTATTTAATTTATTCACCTGATGGCCTTAATTACCTTCTGAATAACAGGTGTGTTTTGTTTAGCACAGGTGAGGTATGTAAAGTATCTCACTACTACTCGCGTCTCTCACAATCCTGCCTTTGACTCACTTCTACAGGATATACTCACATTATATCCTGCCTTTGACTCACTTCTACAGGATATACTCACATTATATCCTGCCTTTGACTCACTTCTACAGGATATACTCACATTATATCCTGCCTTTGACTCACTTCTACAGGATATACTCACATTATATCCTGCCTTTGACTCACTTCTACAGGATATACTCACATTATATCCTGCCTTTGAATCACTTCTACAGGATATACTCACATTATATCCTGCCTTTGACTCACTTCTACAGGATATACTCACATTATATCCTGCCTTTGACTCACTTCTACAGGATATACTCACATTATATCCTGCCTTTGACTCACTTCTACAGGATATACTCACATTATATCCTGCCTTTGACTCACTTCTACAGGATATACTCACATTATATCCTGCCTTTGTCTGACTCCCGAAGGAACTCTCCTGTACCTATCCTCCTCCACAAGTGCTCAGTGAAACTCAACATGACAGTTACATCCTTGGCATATCCTGTTGTGCATGGCTGAGTGTAGGATATGTCTAATTTAAATTCTCATCTACAGGATTTCATAGTAACTTACCAAAGGATATCACTAAATTTAAATCCTTTTTTTGTACATATTATCAACACGAGTTCTGTAGGATATTCACTTAATCCTATCCTATAAATTATGGAACCCGTAGGATACCATTTCCTTAAGATTATATGGCCGTAATGTTACTTCGTCTTTACATACGTTGTTTAGGGAGAGTTTCCAGTGATTTGTCTTGGTAGGGATCTGTTAAACAAGGCTTTTTATGGCAGCCAGCAGACGACATCACTAAATTCTACCTTACATGTGTGTGTGTGTGTGTGTGTGTGTGTGTGTGTGTGTGTGTGTGTGTGTGTGAGGGAGCACTTGTCTGCCACACACACACACACACTTCTTGATGGAGGCAGGATATCCCCCCGACGGCCCAGGGAGGAAGTCATACCTTAGTCCCTAACCCTCTGGTCTCACCTCTCTCTCTCTCTCTCTCTCTCTCATCATTCTTTTGCTGTTAGTCTTATTATCACCTATATGTTTGTCTCATTTCCCTAGTCTGTCCTTCTATCTTTCTCACTATCACTCTTATGTGTCTTAGTAATCTGCTTTCTCTTGTTTTCTCTTCCTCACCATCATCATTTTGTTACATATTTTTGTTTTTTCTCACTTTTAGTCTTTTATTAGGACCACGAAAAGAAAGTATTATCATGAATGGGTAATTAAGATAAATAAAAGCAAAGGTAAATGAGAAAGGTAACTAGGATGGTAATTAGTGGTTATGAGATGCCTATTAGAGGTAAGGTTGCTGCTGTTTCCAGATGATTACACTCTAGTTGTTCGTTAATCATAATATATACAAACTTTAGTGAATAATCTTGGGAAAAATTTAGTATTTGGTGAAAGTTTTTAATCGTGAATGTGATCCAAAGTAAAAATAGTAAGAGAAAGGGGAGACAGAGGGAGATGAGAATGTAAGTTTTAAAAGAAGATAAAATGGAAGAATTACTAAGACTCGGATATCTTGGGAATGGTTGTGTCAGCGAATGGAACAGTTATGGAACAGTTAGTGTGTGAATTGACCGAGAGAGAGAGAGAGAGAGAGAGAGAGAGAGAGAGAGAGAGAGAGAGAGAGAGAGAGAGATGGTATTAGTTACGATAAAAGATATAATGTCGAGAGGGAACCATTTCAAAAGGAGGGGGGGAGGGAGGGAGATGATGGAAATATATAGTGGAATGTATGTATTTCCTCAGGCGATTCGAACATATTGGCAGGATGGAAAGTGGTAAGATTTGGAATTTAAGTAGGAGAGGGTAACACCAGGAAGGATATGGTAGGATGGGGGTGAAGGATGCACTAGAAATAAGGAGGATGGGCGTAGGAAGGGAACGGATACCAGAGAGGTGAGTGGTATACGGGGAAGGAATGGTGATGATTTGTCTTATGTGAAGCGACTGGAGTACACGAAATCTTTTTTATGGAAGGGAGTACTGAAGTTAAAGTCATCTATTACAGTACAGTAGTGGAATTAGTATTATTATTATTGTTGGTAGTAGTAGTAGTAGTAGTAGTAGTAGTATTGATGTTGTTGTATCAGTGAGGTTCTTGGACTGAAATCTCCGTTGACTGTCCACCTGGTTCTTTATGAGGGTGTGGACTCTGTGTTACCCTTATTTTCCCCCGCCACAGTTTGTCAGCGTTAGTGCTCTCTCTCTCTCTCTCTCTCTCTCTCTCTCTCTCTCTCTCTCTCTCTCTCTCTCTCCTGTGTGTGTGTGTGTATGTGCGTTTGTCATGTTTCAGCTGCGGAGTTTTATGATTTTTTTCTCTTGTTTTTGTTCTTTTATCAAAATATCCTGCGTCTGGGCCTTTATTAAACTGTCTTCTGTCTCTCTGGGTCTTATCACGTGTTTTGTGTTTCCTCTCCTTTATCATACTGTCTTGTGGTTGTGTCTTTATTAGCCTGTTGTTTTTTCGGTGTTTATGTTTTTGTATTAATCTGTGTCGCTTGTGTTTTTTTGTGATATTTTCAGTGTGTTGTGTTTTTATACCTCTTTTCAATCTCTGTTTGGTGTTTTTTTATGTTTTATCAGTTTTTATTTCGTAGTTCTTTTGTTTTTTGCATTTATTATTATTTTTATTTAATTTCCGTCCCCACTATGACCACTGTGCGGTAAAGGTGTAAAAAGTGACCAACATTGAACTATTAAAAATTTGACAGGTTTCCCTATATGCAGTTTTTGATGATATGGTTCTATTTTCAACTTTTTTTTTTTTTTGATTGATTGATCGAATATTAATTTTCACTTCGACATTTTACGACTATTTGTGTGTATGTATGTAGTGGGTTGTCAAGATTGGTTTGTTTGTTTTTGGGGGGGATTTTTTACAGTATCGCATAATTAGTTTTTTTTTTTATATCACATTTTTTTTTTTATATTTTTTTATTAATTTATCAGTTACTTGATTTTTGTAGATTTTTATCAAGTATTTTTTTTTCTTTTGTGTTGATTGGTATTTATTTTTATCATTTTCTTTTTTATTTGGTAATTGTAGATATTAATTATTTTTATTGTTTTCCGAATGTTGTGGCAAAATCTAATTCTAGTTTTTACCGTGTCTTTTCCCAAAACCAACCCAACCCAACCCAGTCCAACCCAACCCAACCAGTCCCACGGAATTAAAACCTATACTTCAAAACCTACGTCCTGATTCCGTATTTAGTTTTACCCTTCATTTAGGGGAGCTGTGACTAACTCTCCCAGACACGGAGGAGTCATCAAAGCAGTAGTGTTGGCTGGTGTACACAGTTGAACACTATTTGGAAACTAATCTAGAAAATTGAAGTTACCCTTTGACGGATGTGGAGCAAATGGAAACGACTTTGGTGCTTGTTCATCGACTAAATGATTGCTGCATCAGTAGTTAGTTTGCAAGACCCGTCCTTAGTGTGTGTGTGTGTGTGTGCGTTTAGAGATTAGTTGTGTTAGTTGCGTTTGTTGTTCTTTACAGGTGATGTGAAGTGTTTAGACAATAATTGTAGTCGTAATTCAATTTTATTCTGTGTTAGGAGTTAGTTTATTTTGTTTAGATGTTTGTAATAGTTTTTGTCCTCATGAAAAAATATATATAATTGCAATGTTTTTTTTGTGATGTTCTGGATTCTTTCTTTCACTTCATATTGTTACTTCAGGTACAGGTAAAAAAAAATCAGTTACAGGTACAATACTATTACCCATGATTAAGGTATATATACATTAGTTACATAATTCTCTACATTTACATAATAACTACATATTAGTATCACTCTCATCACACCTCAGGATCAAGTGTGTGTGTGTGTGTGTGTGTATTACCTGTCCAGACCATCGTAGCATGAGGAGAGAGGTAAATCGTATATCGAAATTACATACTTAATTAACCATCTATTGGAGTTATCGTCTCCCAGGTGAGGTGTTCCCTTCACCACCTAGTACACACACACACACACACATACATACACACACGCACACACATACAAAATATCTTATACAGGTAAGACGTCTCACTTACCTACAAAGAATCTATAAAACACAGAGACAGTAAAGCACCTTATATCAACCATAAATACCCAGGTCCCTCCCCTACCCCTCCCCGCACCTCCCCCTCCACACCTCCCCACACGGGCCTTTCATCTCTCACGTTACCTCACAAAGTACAGCTTCAGAAATTCCCTTTGATGGTAAAAATTTCTACAAATATATTTTTCCTTCATATTTCTTCCTGGCAAGAGACTCGGTGTGACGCAAACTGTCCTTCTCCAAGTTGTCGTTCGTGTCGCTCAAATTATTGCCAGGCTTGGATTCTCAGAGGTTCCTCACGTTAAATATTTTCCTCTTGAAGTGTAGATATGGGGTAGGAAGGAAGGAATTCTCAGAAAGTCTTAGGTTAAATTTCTCACCTGATTGGATCACTTAGAGGTTGAGAAGGACAAAAAATTAATTCTCAGAGATACGTTAAATTTTTTCTCTTAACTGGATATGTGATTTGTTTCCTAACTTGTTGATGTAAATTACGACAAAAGGAAAGATTATCAAAGTTTCTTCCATTAAATGTCTCTTATAACAGCAGATATGGGAATATATAAGTTACAGCAGAGTATTAAACACACTTCTAACGTCATTCAACCATTGATCACTGTGTTAAACCTCATGTGAAGGAGTTAACTGCATTGTAACCTTAAATTATGAAGAAAAAATACAACATTGGAGCCATTGGTAAATCAGGTGTATTGTAGCTCAGGTAAAACAGGTATTTATATACGTTTTATATTATCATTACCTGGGGTAGTTTATCATTATGAGCCCTTTTTGATATTCCATCCTTCTGTTGTAGTTTAAGCAAGCCAATTAGATACTCGTTCACAGCACCCGCCCTCCCGCCCGCCTGCCGCCGCGCCGTGAGGAAAAATTTCATGAAAGAACCTACGAGAATCCATCTTTTTCTTCTTAGCTTAAGTGAGCCAGTTAGCTGCGTCTTACACCATTTGCCGCAGAGGAGAAAATTTACCCTGTGGAATTTTGAGAATACCTCTTTTGTTTTAGCTCCAGTAAGACAGACCTAACCTAACCTAACCTAACCTAACCAACAGACTAAAATTCATCACAATCACACAGTTAACTATACAGTATTGAATGGGTTAAAATGTTAAAATATAAAATAAATAGTAGAGAAAATATTACCTTTTTGGGGGGGAGGGGGAAGGAAGGGTACTATTGGGGAAAAAACTCCTTTTGACGAGAATAAAACATTTTTTCCCTCCCTCCTGCATAACATTTCGCCGCGTTTTGTTCCGGCGTTGTAGTGAGGTATTGGAAAATGTAACCGAGCTATTTGTGTGTGTGTGTGTGTGTGTGTGTGTGTGTGTGTGTTAGTGAAAGGTGGTAGTGTTGGTGGGGAGAAATATTTTTCGTTAAGTTATTTCTGTGTGCTGGGTGCTGGTGGTACTAGTGGCTTGGTACTAACTAGGTGCTAGGTATTCTGGTGCTAGATAAGGGTTAGGTATATATTAACCGAACCAAATTAAGTAAGGGTGAAAAACAGCATCAAATACACATTGAGACGACCTTAATGTTCTTTGGTCTCTCTTCACCCGTATATATAATCCAAGTAAATCCGGATTCACACACAAACACCAACAAATCAAATATAATTTTCTATAGATATAAAAAACACTAAAAAAAATATTAAAATTATATTAGTTATTTTATTCCTATTGATTCGTTAAGTTCTTTATTTACTCATATATTAGGGTATAAGAAGTTAGTATTTTATAAAGTTATATAAAATACAGTTTGTGATTTTAGGTCGTTTGTGTCTAGGGAGATTTCGTTATAGATTAAAAATAAAATCGTTGTTGTTTATAAGTTAATTTCACTAGTATTGTATAACCAGTAATTAGTTATTGTGTTTTTGTTTGATATTCTTTCGTTATTTCTTTTGTTTATTGTTTATGTTATTATTTAATGTGTTTTTATACCCAGTTGAGGATGATGAGAAGAAGAAATTAAATGTTTGGTAATTGTTTCATAGATCTCTCTCTCTCTCTCTCTCTCAGTAGTAAAAAGATTACACTTATTTTCTCCCATATCACCTTCTTATTTGGGGGGTGGGGGGTGGAGGATTGTGATGGGGGGAGAATATGGTAGTATTTTTGCTGAGGAGTTTGAAAGTCGACCTTACCTCAAGCACGAAGTTGACTGTCGAGCGAGTAAGGTGCTGTTTTTGTTATAGTTGTTGTATTTGTTGTTGTTGTTGTCTTTATCATACCACACTTGACGAGGACTTGGTAGTAGCAGCGACACCACTATTACGCCGTCGCTACCACCACTACAACCATTATCATCACCACCACTACTACTACTACTACCACCATCACCACCACCTCCACCACCAACACAGCACTTCATCATCGTCTCCCACACTACATATAATCACCCGGTAAATAAACATTAATATTTGTAAACAAGAGACTAATGCCATTCAAAAAACGTAATATGATTTTTTTTTATGTTTTCTTAAAGTTTGGGGGATTTTTTTGTTTTTTTTTGGTTTTTCAAGTGTTTCTCCGGATGGTTGAGTCTATGATATGTGGTGGTGATTCTCGTGACCAGCGGCTTAAGTTCAGCAACAAAAATAAATTATCTACAAATTTCACTCATTGGGTAAAGTCATTTTAAAACTTTGAACTTATCTAAAGAAAAAAAAAACTTTATAAATCACTAGAGTGTTATTTCCTCTTTGGACACAGTTCTAATTACAGAGTAGTGATTGCGGATATTGTTCTTTCTAGCACTTATCTCACTCAATGAATAACACAGATTGAGTCCCTGCCAAGCGAGAGCAAGTGTTCCCCCCTTGAGAGAGAGCGAGCGTGTCCCACCCCGACGGTGGCTCAGCCCTGACTGGGGGGGAGGAGGGGGAAGCTGCCCTGGTTTCCTAGATTTGTTCACGGTTGTCAATTCGCCAATTTCTCCACAGCAATAAACTCTATCCAACTCTTCCCTTAGGATATTTTTTTTAACACATTATATATCACGAAATTACCTCATCGCCTCTACGTTCACGAAGGGATTTTTTTTTCAAGGGATTTATTTAGGGTTGTGGGTAAAATCTCCGGAGCGGCAACTGGAGATTTTGTGACAGTGAGTAAGGGCGATGACACAAGCTACGGGCACCAGTCATTTGTCTGACGCCGAAGGTGTTGGTGGCTAGGTACCTCAGCCCGTACCACCATTACTACTGCTACCACAACCACCATTACTACCACAACCATCAACCACCATTATTATTACTACTACCACTATTACTATTTCTATCTACAACTACTGTCACTACTACTACTACTACTTTCCCATATTTCTCCCAGATCTCTCAGCCTTCTTAGTTCCCCCCAGCTCCCTCACTGCCTCTTAGTTCTCCTAGCCCTCTCAGCCATTCCAACAAACCATCTCCTCCCTCTCCGTTATCCCAGCCCTCTCCGCCCTCTCCAGCCATCCATATATAAGACATAAGAAGCCCCAATGTTGTACTCTGTATGCAAGTTGAAGACGTGTGTGTGTGTGTGTGTGTGTGTGTGTGTGTGTGTGTGTGTGTGTGTGTGTCTATATCACTTAATTCAACCCAGACGAAGGACAGACAGACAGACTGACAGACAGACAGACAGATGCCTTCACTACTAAACCTAAAGATATTGAGAAAAAATTACGAAGACAATTTAAAACATCAAACACGTCTCCATAACTACACACAGGCAAATTCCTCCCATTACTTAACTCTGTACAACCTAAACCTAACCTAAACCTAACCTAAACCTAACCTAAACCTAACCTAAACCTAACCTAAACCTAACCTAAACCTAACCTAAACCTAACCTAAACCTAACCTAAACCCTCGATAAGATACACAAAAGCTCTATCACTATACATTATGAGACGCGTTCGTATATTTAAAAAAAAATATAAATAATCCGTTTCTCTTGTTAAATGGTTTGTTGACGTTGGTTCGAATTATCACCACATACTTTTCGGTGGCGCTGTGTGTACGAGGAGTCTGGTTTAAAACACACAACCAGCAGCGTTCCGGGTTTTCCTGACCTGGCGGATAATGTTTATGGTCTTGATCGAATGTGAGGTGAAGTTTTTTTTTGTTTTTGTTTTTGTTTTTTCCTGTGTGATCAGTTTTTTTTAATTGTTTTTTTTTTAATTATCCTTGTTTGATTTTTTTTGTTTTCTTGTGTTGTTGTTTTTTGTTTCTATTATTTTTATATTATAGTTAAAACACAAAAAAAAACACATACAGTATAAACAAACGTCTTTAAAATCTACTGATCATTCAACTCAATATTCATAAATTTCTTCCCTCCCCCCAAAAAATAAAATTAATATATATATAATAATCCCAATAAATTTCTGTGTTTTTTTCTTTTCATAACACTAATTTATCTATCCGCTGAATGTCAACTGAAATGAAATGTGTGTTTGGATATTCTTGCTTATACAAACAACGCGATATATTGTGTGGGTGCATGTGTGTGTGTGTGTGTGTTTGCTTGTGTGTATGTGAGTGTTTGTTTTTATGTCTATGTGTGTTTAGGTGTGTGTGTACGTGTGTTCTTTTTTTTATGGTGTGTGGGGGTGGGGGGATTTATAAATATCTTTCATTTCCGGTTTCCAGTATCATTACATCACGGTGCTTTGCCTTGACTGTGATTGAATGAAGTGATCTTGAACGTAAATATACCAACTTAATCGACCTTAGATATGTAAATAAATATACCAAGACTGGTTAGATAGGCCCCTTAGGTCTAACAGGCCCCAACCCAACCCAACCCGGATTCAAAGAAGAAGAAAAATGGACTCAGTTACACACTCCAGCATAACAAAACGACACACACACACACACACACACACACACACACACACACACACACATACACACACACACACACACACAGCTTTTACATTTCTTGAAAGTTTCATATCCAAGCACTTCGCTAACTGAGTCAATTCGTCAGTGAGACTTCCATCTTCATTCTCTCTTTCACGTTTCCAACTCAATTTGTCTTCAGTACGAGCGGCCGCCTCCTCGTCACTCCTCTGCTACGGTCTGTTGTTAAACTTCCGTGACCCCTAACAGCTGCTAGTTCCAGTTTATTTGTCTATCATTGCGTCTATTTGTCTATTACTGCGTCTATTTGTCTTATTTTTGCATCTATTTGTTTGTCATTGCGTCCATTTGTCTATTACTGCGTCTATTTGTCTATTTCTGCGTCTATTTGTCTATTATGACGTCTGTCTGTCTATTATTGCGTCTATTTGTCTATTTCTGCGTCTATTTGTCTATTACTGCGTCTATTTGTCTATTATGACGTCTTTCTCTCTATTACTGCGTCTATCTGTCTTATCATTGCATCTATTTGTCTACCATAGCGTCTATTTGTCTATCTTTCTATTCCGTGTCTATCTACCTCTCACTGCCTCTATCTATCACTCCCTACATGTCTCTCTCTCTCTCTCTCCTCTTCCTCCTCCTTTATCATTTTTCTCCTTCATGTATCATCGGCTCTCCGTGTCTCCACCTTCTTAAAATATTTTCAATCATTTACCTTCGTCTCGTCATTCATCTGGTTCGCCCCCCACGCACTCTAATTCGCCGTCTCAACGCACTCTAACTCGCCAGCTCAACGCACTCTAATTCGCCGTCTTAACGCACTCTAATTCATCGTCTTAACGCACTTTAATTCGCCGTCTTAACGCACTCTAATTCGCCGTCTCAACGCACTCTAATTCGCCGTCTCAACGCACTCTAATTCACCGTCCTAACGCACTCTAATTCGCCGTCTTAACGCACTCTAATTCGCCATCTTAACGCACCTTGTAAATTTGTGTCATGAAATTATAACTCATAACTTAAGGTTGTTTTTGTCATTTAAGTTTATGTCATCTACAACTGTCAGCTGTCATGAATCACTGTCAGCTGTCATCAACCACTATCAGCTGTCATCAATCACTGTCAGCTGTCATCAACCACTGTCAGCTGTCATCAACTACTGTCAGCTATCATCAACCACTGTCAGGTGTCATCAACCACTGTCAGGTGTCATCAACCACTGTCAGGTGTCATCAACCACTGTCAGGTGTCATCAACCACTGTCAGGTGTCATCAACCACTGTCAGCTGTCATCAACAACTATCAGCTATCATCAACCACTGTCAGCTGTCATCAACATCTGTTAGCTGTCACCTTCAGCGACACATTACCTCCAGGACTGTCAGTAATGAGGTTGAAATTAAAACTTTTCCACGGAGGCTTGTAATGATGCTGACCTGAGAGAGAGAGAGAGAGAGAGAGAAACGTTAAAGAAAGAAAGAGAATGAATGAAGAAAATGAGAGATAGAGAACCATTGGAGAAAGAGAGAGCTAAAGAAAAAATCGTTTGAGAAAGTGAATTAAGAGATAGAGAGGTGAATGATATAGAAATATAATGAAATAGGGAGAGAAAGAGAGACAGACAGAGAGAGACTTCCTTCCCTCTTTACGGGGAATAAGATTGCTCTTTTCTCCTCCAAATTTAAGGGAAAAAAAATAATGGTCTTGTCTTTTACTTCCACTGAAAATCAAAAGAGGGCAGAAAAAAAAATTCCCCGTCATCGTCAAGAGCAGGAGGCTTCTCTCTGTTCCTTAGAAAAAAAAAACTTTGCCTTGGCGTCGTGGAAAGAAAAAAAAAATCCATCAGCTCTCCCCGACGCAGAGTCCCGAATGGGCGTCTCACAGACCGCTAATAAAATTGGTGAAAGCTTCCACTTTAACTGGCGGCAGCCGGAGGGGGGAACCACGCCATGGCTTGAATAGCTGAAGGAAAATACACGACCGATCAAAAATGGACCAGAGACGGTGTGGGAGGGGGTGGGGGAGAGTGGGGTGAAGAGAGGGGTGAAAGGAAGGGGGAGGGGTGAGGTCGGCTCCGTGATTTCAGTGGAATACAATCACCCGGTCTGCTGGTGGTGGTAGTGTTGCTGGTACTTATATTCACCCTGGTATTGGTTCCCGCCGCCCCCCTTCCCTCATCCCCACCCCCTCCCCCAACACCTCCCCCAACACCTCCCCCAACACCTCCTCGTATCCCAACCAATGGTATTTGTTTTTCTTTAATTTGCAGTAGAACAGCCCGCCGGTGTTTATGTTTGGCTCTCTCAGAACGGGGAGAGAGAGAGCGTTTACTGCACACGTGAATGGTCGAGGAGGTTCGATTACCAACCTGTGTGGAATATTGGGTCTCCTACTTACATACAGACACACACACACACACACACACACGAGGGTGGTGCACTACCTGTGAGTGTTGTGACTTAGGTAATCAACTCCTGCCCGCCCACCGTAACATGGAGTGTATCTGTCTATCTGTCTGTCTATCTGTCTATCTGTCTGTCTATCTGTCTGTCTGTCTGTCTGTCTTTCTGTGTTATGCTCTCCAATTCACATACAAAATTTAAATAAAAAACATACAATTTTAAATAAACTTTGAGAGACAAACACACCTCATCAACAATGCCTGGCCCGCCAAGGTCACCATGGTCGACAAGTGTTCAATAACCAATGTTTTCGTCCATAAATGACAACTAGTGACGAGTCTCATTCCTCATGAAGGTCAGAAAACAAGAAACATTCACGAATAAATAATACCTCGAATGTTTCTATGTATGGCTCAATGTTTACATGTATACCTGTGAGAGTTTACATAATGGTGTATGTATATAATTATGTATGACTAGAGAAGGTATTAGACTGTGTATGAATTGACTTTGTATAAAACATCTCTTAATATATATTTTTTTTCAGAATTAAAGGAAATTGATTGATTAAACCAACGTGATTTTAAAATAAATTATAGACACTTACGATAGGTGTGTGTGTGTGTGTGTGTGTGTGTGTGTGTGTGTGTGTGTGTGTGTGTGTGTGTGTGTGTGTGTGTGTGTGTGTGTGGTTATCCTTATCTATATATACCCTGTAGTGTTTATTTCCCAAAGTATATATAACAATCTGTATATCTTCCTATGTATGTATGTACGTATGTATGTATGTATGTATGTATGTATGTATGTATGTATGTCACATATAGTGGAATGTTATCAATTAATTGTCTCGGTGTTGATAATATTTGTTTTCGAAATTTTAACATGGTGGTAATATTAATTAATTCTTGTATTAGGGAGGAATTTAATAACGTGTGTGTGTGTGTGTGTGTGTGTGTGTGTGTGTGTGTGTGTGTGTGTGTGTGTGTGTGTGTGTGACGAGCTTTGGTTGTCACATATTATATTATTCTTCAAATACATACACAAATACACAACATATCTTATACACAAACACACATACATAATAAATTACATGAACAAACACACATACACACACACACACATACACACCACACACACACACACATATACACACACACACACACACACTATACACACACACACATATATATACAAGTTACACCAACAAACACACACAAGTTAACAACACACACACACACACACACACACACACACACACTATACACAAACAAACACACACTATACACACACACACACACACACACACACACACACACACACACTATACACGAACAAACACACACACACACACACACACACACACACACACACACACACACACACACACACTATACAGAACAAACACACACACACACACACACACACACACACACACACACACACACACACACACACACACACACACACACACACACACACACACACTATACACACACACACACACACACACACACACACTCATATACCTACATTACTTGGTTCTCTTAGACTGACGAAGAAACATCTTGAAAATCTGGTATTTTAATTTATATTGTGGAGATGAAAGTTTAACTGAGTATCATTAAGTTATGGGTAGTTTTAATCTGTCTGTCTGTCTGTCTGTTTTGATCTATAGATTATTGTTGAGAGAACTGAAATGTATGTTAATATTTTCACAAGTGGCAACATAGTGTACAATATATAGAATACAGTATAAACACGCTTATATAGGTGATTTTAGTTATATATGTTACTTTAAGAATTTTACTCGATATAAAGATTTTTTTTTCACCGTATAGAAGTCTCTCAGGGGAAAGTTTCTCTCCTATATTGTTCTTTATATTATTGGTATTTTTTTTTCTAAGGCTTGGTGCATATAGTACATTCCTCCCCTTTGTGTTCTCCATATCTACTCTTATCCACTGTGTTATTTTCCTACTTCAGAGCTATTACTTTTTCCCACGGTAGGTCGAATTTTCCCACGGTAGGGCAAATTTTCCCACGGTAGGTCGAATTTTCCCACGGTAGGTCGAATTTTCCCACGGTAGGGCAAATTTTCCCACGGTAGGTCGAATTTTCCCACGGTAAGTCGAATTTTTCCACGGTTGGTCGTTTTTTTTCCCCACGATAGAACAAACTCTCCCACGGCACGTCTAATATTCCCACGATACAACAACTTTTCCCACGGTAGATCCAATTTTCCCACGGTACAGTCAAGGTTTTACCCATACGAAATTTCTATCTCCTGCTGTACTAAACTAGAACCATGATCCAAATTTAGCCTCAATTCATCTGCATAATACTGGTCATTAACATAATTGACGTCGATACTCACCCTACCTGTGCGATGTTTTAGTGAGTAATGATGGCTGTGCGCACGTCATTGACCAGCCAGCCTTGACCAGCGTGGAAGGGGAATGGACAGGTAACATAACGTGTTTTTATTGGACAGAAAAAGTCGGGGGATGTTCTTTTCGAGATGGATTTTGCAGTACTGTCATTATTTGTTTGTTTTTTATCGTTTTATTGGAGAGTTTAAGTAAAGAGTTGGTGTATGTGTGTAGGGTTGTGTTTCTTTATAATGATAATAATAATGAAGAGTGTCCCAAGTGGTTCATGATCAATCAAATGCAACCAACAGTAACGAGTCGAAAAAATAACAACTAACAGCAATAACAATCACCACCTGACCTAAAAAATAACAACATTATTTATAAACTTTTGCTTCATATCCCATAACATTATAATAAAATAAACCTAATTTATAATAGCCATAAAAAGAACACAACTTTTAATAGCAAAACAATAAAAACCAGTTCAGGATATCGGGGTTTAAAACGACATATTGAGAATAGGTTTAGTTTTACATCACGGTTTTTGGTTGGGTATGATACGTGAGTCACCTTTCGTCTGGCTTTCAATATGATCACCTACCTGTAATTACCCTGTTTCCCCTCCTGTACTGAATATTTGATAAAGTTACTATACTGGACCCTTACCTTATATAATATACACATATATAAACTCACTTTTTTATAGTTTGGTCTAAAATAATAAATAGAAGAAAACTGAGCTGTTATTATTATTATTATTATTATTATTATTATTATTATTAAACTAAATCTTTTACGTGAAATTAACAGAAACTATTAGTGTGGAGGGCAGTAGTCGCCAACCCTCAGACATGAAGATGGTAACATAATGAATTTCATGATAAAACGGAATAAATCAGACGATACCTTCAGTAATACCTTCTCCTATAAGATCCACTTGAAGAGGACCTGTACCACCCCCCTCCCCTTCCCCCTCCCTGTTCTGTAGCCTGGGGAGGGGGGAAGGGGGGTAGGACGGGTGGAATACAGGCCTTGGGGGATAGGGGGGGGGGGATACAGGCCAAGATGGGAGAATATACAGGCCAAGATGGGAGAATATACAGGCCAACAGAATCTTCTTCGGCAATACACGACACTCATTCTGTTCAGGACATTTATACCAAGTAACGTAAAAATCCGAGTAAAATTTGTCGATTCTACAACATACTGAATACAAACACACACAAACACACATACATCGATTGCTATATATCCCTCTCCTCCTGCTGGTGGTGGAGGGGAACAAAATCAGGAAATGTTAGCAGCGAAGACCCAGGTTCGACCAAGTCACCTTTTGGGATGTTAGTTCCTCCCATGGCTGGCTGAGTCTTGTGAGAACCAGGGAGAGAAAAAGAGGAAACAAATATGAAGAGAAGAGATTGTTGTTTACGTTTGGTGAGATCTGTGAAGGTCTGCAGGTCAGGTCATATGGGTCCCAGTCCAAGAGGGTGGTAGGACTAACACGGCCTAACCTAATCTAATCTAACCTAATCTAATCTAACCTAACCTAATCTAATCTAACCTAACCTAACCTGACCTAACCAAATCAAACCTAATCTAACTATTTTGACTAGACCCACCTCCACTTCCCCCTTGGCTCTCTCTCCCCTAACTCTACTTCCCACTTGGATCATCTTACCAACCTCCATCCCTCCCACTTGAATCATACCTCCACTTCCCCCCATTCACCCACCTCCACTTCCCCCCATCCACCCACCTCCACTTCCCCCCATCCACCCACCTCCATTTCACCCCCTGGCAGACTACATGCAGTAATTCCCTTCCTCAGGTTCACCATCAGGAGGTATATGCCCTCAGTGTGCTTTACGCCATCACCACAGCAGGGTCGTGAAGGGCGTGTTGTTATATCGACTCAATTTGCCGTTCATGGCTTTACTTACAGGAGTGAACGAGAAGAGAGCGTGTGCTTAGTGTACCTTCGTTATGATGAGGTGTTTTTTGTTTGTTTGGGGGGGTGGTTGTTGTGGGGTTTGTTTGTTTGTTTGGGGATTAGAGACTGGATTGTCCTATAGTTTGTTGTTGTTATTATTGTTGTTTTTGTTATTGTTTTTGTTATTATTATTATTATTATTATTATTATTATTATTATTATTATTATTATTATTATTGTTATTATTGTTATTATTATTATTATTATTATTATTATTATTATTATTATTATTATTATTATTATGTTTTCGTCTTCTTCTTCTTCATCATTATCTTCTTGTTCCTCCTTCTCCTCCTCTTCTCCTCCTCTTCTCCTCCTCCTGACTAGTTTTACGACAACATCTTAAACCTTCCTCACTTCCACAACGACTCAAAGATTATCCACTAAATGACCCATTAACTCTCTTTAAACTCTACTAACACAAGTAACTGCGTTCTCTCTTAACTCGTACCCAGTATATACTGTAACTTAATGCGTTCTCTCATACTTAGATCTAATGCGTTCTTTAAGTAATGATATATTGATATGTATATGAGTTTTCTATACAATTAAACGTATTCTGATCGCTAATTAGATGTGTTTTTATAATAACTACAATTAATCCGTCTTTTAATAACTACAATTAATCCATCACACAACAGCAACAGTTAATCCATCCTTTATAAAATTAAACCACGAATTAAAACGTTGTCAGAAAAATTCCTTTAACTAACATACATTCTACTAACTGCAGGTAGTACAATCATTAACTACCGTAGAGATGAAGATTTAAGCCGTTGAAGTTAGGGTCAAGGAACAAGGGGGGGGGGGAGAGTCTTGGAGTCTATCGGAAAGCAGTTAATGAGATGTTAATGTGATGCAGAGGTGGAGGGGTGAGTTATATCGATCAAGAGGAGGTGTTTATCTCTGGGGTAAGGTGTTGATAGCTCTCTGGTGATCACCTTAAAATTTTAGCTTTCAACCTGTGGGATAAGTTTTGTTTTACCGGTGTCTTCTTCTTCTTCTTCTTCTTCTTCTTCTT
Source organism: Homarus americanus (assembly GCF_018991925.1). Taxonomy (NCBI): domain Eukaryota; kingdom Metazoa; phylum Arthropoda; class Malacostraca; order Decapoda; family Nephropidae; genus Homarus; species Homarus americanus. The sequence goes on along the minus strand of NW_024738072.1, from coordinate 25,181 downwards.
CTTTTTCCTCTTCCTCTTCCTCTTCCTCTTCCTCTTCCTCTTCTTCTTCTTCTTCCTCTTCTTCTTCCTCTTCCTCTTCCTCTTCTTCTCGAGGGGAAATCTCTCATCAGGGAAGTAGTCTGCTAGTCAGTCATGCTAGTCAGTCTCAAATAGTCAATCTGTCAGTTACCCAGTCAGTCAG
>NW_024738072.1:0-20000 GCF_018991925.1 Homarus americanus | reverse complement strand
ATTTTATTCATGTTGCTTTACTTTCACTTGATCATTTGACGTCTAGTTCTCCCTACGGACGCCAAAAAAAATAATAAAATAATACACACGTGCATAAATTACCCCCGAGTGGCGGTGTGTGTGTGTTGAAGGGGACCACCATAACAGGGCACATCTGTTACACCAGGGGGAGAGAGAGAGAGAGCGAGAGAGAGAGTAATGGGGAAAGAGTATGTAAGAATGGAGAAAAAATATGTAACTCAAAATAATAAGGAAATTCAATGCCATTAAGAAGAATAAAATGTAATACCACAAACGGTAATTCGTTTTTACTCATTAAAGGAAAATAAGGAATGGAGGAGTGAGGTTTACATTTGATTACACACACACACACACACACACACACACACACACACACACACACACACACACACACACACACACACACACACACACACACACACATTCACACATATAAATTATCCCTCCAACTAAGTAATTTCTGATCTCATTAAATTCTTACCTGGGCAGTCAGATCACTGTGGCTGTGGTTGACCCCCCCTTCTTCACCCTTCCTCCCCCTCCCCCCCCTTTTTGTTTACACGGCTCTCGATATTTTAGCTCGTGTCAACTCCACCAAACACGCCTTAACAATGTCATTAAAATTTGCATATATGTATTATTATTTTGTTTGTATTTTTGTTTTTTTGTTTTTTTTTGTGAGGAATTATTTTGGGGAAGGATTTTTTTTTATTAATGTTTTTGTTATGGTATTTATGTATTTATTTATTCAGTTATTTAATTGTTTTCATGTTATTATATATTTTTTTTTACTTTTATTTTATGTGACCTCGATTTTTGACAGACAGACAGACAGACAGACAGACAGACAGACAGATAAGACCCTAGACGGAAAAAAAAGACGTATCTAGTTAAGGTACAATCACAGTAACCTATATAACTAAGGATAATTTTTGTCGTAAGTTATTTTTATTGTAATTTATCATAAGTCATCCAACCAGTATTCTTGTATATCTTCAGTTACGAAAAATTTCTATCTTACGAACTTTTGAGAATTTTAGACTCAGATTCGTAATGGATGGCTCAACAGGGGGGAGGTTCATTAAGGATCAAGACAATATGAAACTGTGTCGAAACATTTTGAACCATCGATTCGGATTTGTGTCGAGCAATCAGAAGAGATTTAAGTAGTGATTCGAATCTTCGGTAGTGAATCAGTGGAAATTTAAGTTGTGATTCGGGATTCGGATTAGTAGAAGACATTCATGGTAGTTTAAAAGATTGGGGAACTAGAAGATGTATGGAGGAGAATGAAACAGATTAGATTAGTGATTAGTGATTCGGATATATGTAGATTAAGTTCATCAAGGGATTCGAAACCTGAATTTTGTCTCGGATTTTCGTGCTTTAAGTATGGGTTTAGATTTGGTTAGGTTACGCTAAGTTAGGTTAAGTTAGGTTAGGTTAGGTTAGGTTAGGTTAGGTTAGGTTTACGCTACGCTAAGTTAGGTTAAGTAAGTTAAGTTTAAATGTGTTAAATTATCCTACATTAGCCAAGGAAGGATAAGTTAGGTTAGGTTAGATTTTTATAGGTTTAGTTAGGTTAGAATAAATTAGGTCAAGGTAGGTTAGATAAAGGTAGGTCAAGGTAGGTTAGATAAAGGTAGGTCAAGGTTGATTAAGGCAGCTTAGATACACGTCTGGTTCGTGTAATTAGTGAGTCTTGGTTCCTGCAACGTGTGCTGGAGGGGACGTATGCTGTTCTTGTCCTGACCTCAGCAATATTGATTTAATACTGCGTTGCCATGGAGATTAGACAGACATACAGACAGACAGAAAGGTGGATACACAGAAAGACATACATACAGGAAGACACACACACACACACACACACACACACACACACCGACCTCATGTATACCTCGTGTCCAAATATTTTCTCAAACTTTTTTTTTCAGAATTCTTTCAAAGTAATATATAAAGAATGTTTACAAAGTTTGATACATGCATGAGAGAAGGTTTGCTTTTCTCATCTGGGCTCAAATTTATTTCCTGACTCGTATTTTCTGCCGTAAAACTATGAATTTGCTTGTTAGGTTAGGTTAGGTTTGGTTAGGTTAGGTTAGGTTAGGTTAGGTTAGGTTAGGTTAGGTTAGGTTAGGTTAGGTTAGGTTAGGTTAGGTTAGGTTAGGTTAGGTTAGGTTAGGTTAGGTTAGGTTAGGTTAGGTTTGGTTAGGCTTGGTTAGGTTTATGATAGTTTCTGGTTTGTTCTTTTTATTCATTTTCTTATTCTTCTTTCTTCTTATTATTTTCTTCAATTCTCAAAAACTCTTCTTCTTCTTCTTCGTTTTCTTCTTTCTTCATAATTTCTTCATTCTCAGTCATTCTTATTATTATCATTATTATTCCTTATTCATATTTCTTCATTGTCAATTCTTCTTCTTCTTCTTCTTCTTCTTCTTCTTCTTCTTCTTCACCATTTTTCCTCTTCCCTCTTCGTTAATCCTATAAAACATTGATTTTATTTTTTTTCTTTAGGATTTCTGGAGGTTTTTTTGGGGGGGGTGGATCTGAGGACACTATTTCTTGAAGACAAATTACCTTTACGTAGAGCCCATAAAACTGTCCATAGACTCCACAGTGCCTCCATTATGTGAGAGAGAGACAGAGAAGTAAGGAAGAGTGAAGAAGAGAAACAAAGGAAGGAAAGAGAGGGAGAGAGATAGGGAGAGAATGTAGAAGAGCGAAGAAGAGAAAAATATTAGGATAAAATAATAAAACAGAGATACACAACACACACACACACACACACACACACACACACACACAGAACACACACACACACACACACACACACACACACACACACACACAGACACACACACACACACACACAGACACACACACACAGAACACACACACACACACACACACACACACACACAGACACACACACACACACACACATACACACACACACACAGACACACACACACAGACACACACACACACAGACACACACACACACACACACACACACACACACAGACACACACACACACACACATACACACACACACACACAGACACACACACACAGACACACACACACACAGACACACACACACACACACACACACACACACACACACACACACACACACACACACACACACACACACACACACACACACATATATAAGAATGTGTCACCATGTTCATACACAAAAGATATATTCAAAGGCGTCTCTTGAGAGGCTGTGTGTGTGTGTAAGCAGAGTCCAATAACAAGTGATGGAAGAAGCAATATGTTCACCAATTCCTTGTTTATTCTTCTTCTAAATTTGACAATATTAGATTTTTCAGGGAAGTTCTCGTCTCTGTGTGTGTGTGTGTGATATATATATGTATATGTGAAGAAGTTTGAGAGTCTGTATGATATCAAGTATTTCAGCTACATCACAATACAATAAAATACATCAGAAAAAATAATGCCATTGTTTGATTATCCATGAACAGGTACAATGACAGGTGAACTTGCCGGGGGGGGGTGGTGGTGTTATAGTGTTATGCATTACACTAATTTACGATGATTTAATGTTATTTTCTTTAATTTTGATAAACGTGGAAAAATATTTGACGATTATAATGCAATTTTTTTATGATTTTTTTTAAACTAATTATACGTGAAAATAAAATAATACCTGTTTGATACGTGATGAATAGTTAATGATATTAGTCTAAATTATTGGGATGGTTTTTTTTAAGTCGTTTGGTTGTTTGTGTGTCATGGTATATTATTCTTCCTTTCTATGGGGAGTCTGTGTGGTGTGGTGTGGTGGTTAACAGGGTATTCGAGACACTGGTTCGAATCCCCAAAGTAGTTTAGGAAAAGGTTTTATTTTTATTATTATTCATCATCAACTACTAACACCTGTACCACAATCACAATCACCACAGCCAATTATCAACCAGCATTACCACAATTACAACTATCGTTATCCACCACTACCACCAGAACCATTACCACCACCACCACCACCATCACCACATACACCACCACTACCACCACTACCACCACAGCCAACCACCACCATCAACCACCACAACCACCACACATCAATCGATCAAAAAAAACTATAATCATCACTATTTCACTTACCATAATCACAAAGACCCGCTCTCATACGCCCGATAGAAACTCACAGGAGGAAGAAAAAAGCCATTGTGTCTTGAAATTTTGGGCCGAGCGTGAAATATCGGCAGGTGGTAATGACAGCTGGTGTAGGCAAGCCATCACACCTGTAGGCTAACTTTATTTCACTCTAAGATCTTTTTATTTTTTTTATATTTAAGTTTGTTTGATATTTATTTTGATTTCTCATCATTTGTCCAGGTGAGAAGGAGGATCGAAAGTCAGGTACGTCTTTGTTTAATTAACCTGATAAATGTTACACCTGTCAGTCATAAATGTATGTTTATGAGTCACTCGATACATTATTTTACTCAAGCTATTTTTAACTTGTGTTTTGATTTTTATTACGTTGTTTTATTGTTCAGTTTCAGGTAAATAAAATATATAAAATAGATCGTGGGATATAGATAAGGATAGAAAAAAAATGCACAGACAGACAGACAGACAGACGTGTATTCGGGTCTCCCTCCACACATCACTCACTTACTGTACATAGTGTGGAATAGCTCCTTCATGCCCCGAGGCTTTGCTCTAGGCGAGAAGGATAAGCCCCTCTCCCCCCCCCCTTCTCTCCCTAAATTTAGCTCCCCACCCCTCCTCACTCCCCCCACTCCATACTCCCTACTCCAGTACCCTCTCCCCCACTCTACCCCCCTCACACCTATCTCACCCCCCCAACTCTCACTCCCCACTCCCCACTCCTCCCCCTGTCCCTTACCTCTCACTCTTCACTCCCCTTCACCCACCCTGACTCCTGGCTCCTCCCCGTCACCCACACCCCCACCCCCTAAATCATCCACCAGGGCGGAATGGCATCTCGCAATCTGTAAATTCTTGGCATTTCAGCTCGGACATTTCTCCCGGCATTTCTCGTGGATATTTCATAGCCAGTGGAGGTGCAATTTCCCCCTCACTATTCCACGCCTTGTATCCGAGTCTGAGCCATTTACAGAACTGCAGGTGTTTAATACATGTGTCGTGTATACACCTGCTGTCAATGTGTATGTATGTATGTATGTATGTATGTATGTATGTATGTATGTATGTATGTATTTATGATTGTCTGTCTGTCTGTCTGTCTGTCTGTCTGTCACTGTTAGAAACGACAAAACAAAACCCATTTTTCCTCATAATTGTTTCATTTTAATTTTTCTTTTCCTTTGGTTGGAGGAATACAAATTAATTCCTTCAGCGACACGTACGAGAATGTTGATAGATTAGACATTTAAACACTACTGCAACTAGCTGTTCATCGTAGCGTCATTTGAGAGTAAAATCTAGTCATGTATGCAACTCCACTTAGTACCCTGGGTGGCTTCTGAGTGTGAGGGGGTTGTGAGAGGTGGGTGGTGTGGGTGGTGGTATGTGTGGGGTGGTGGGTGGGGTAGTGTGTGTGGGGATGTGGGGAAAGGGGTTTAGATTCCACACTATGAGGGACACTTTTGCTTGATACGAATTGACGCATTTCGGATTAGAGATAGAGAGAGGGAGGGAGGGAGAGGTTGATAGACAGAAATACCGCGGATAGACAGATGGATACAGTGAAAGAGAGAGACAGACAGACAGAGAGAGAGACAGACAGACAGAGAGACAGACAGAGAGACAGACAGATAGACAGATATACAGAAAAATCGAGATAGAGAAACGAACAGAGAAATAGACAGAGATAAAGAGACAGATATAGATAAAGGAAGAATAGACCTCTGTAGTGCATGCATGTTACGGGGTAGTGAAGCACAGACGAGCTTCCTTTGAGAACAGCATTGGAACCTTTCAGGAATGCGCTTCGTGTGGCCTCAGACCTACCTACTATCGCTCTGACGTTAAAGAAGAACTACCCTTGATGCTGGTGGTGGTGTTAATGGTGATAGTGGTAGTGGTAGTGGTGGTAGTGGTGGTAGTGAAGTTGTTAGTGGTGATAGAGGTGGTGTTAGTGGTGCTAGTGGTGGAGGTAGTGGTGTCAGTTTTAAGAATAGTTGCGATAAGAATATAATGTTGTTTTGATTTGCGCTGGTAAAAGTTTTTTTTTTATTATTATTGTTGTTGTTGTTACTGTTGTTGTTGTTGTTGTTGTTGTTGTTGTTGTTGTTGTTATCTAACTGTTTTAAATATTTCTTAATTTTTGACAAGTTTTGCTCACTCGAATACCTTAATACTGTACCACTGATTGCCATAACACTCTAGGAGACGACTGACACTTACTGAAAGTACTGCTTTTCCTCACAAGAATTTTAATTACCTGAAATTTTAATACCTAACGAAAATATATGTAACAAAGTGAAAGAAACATCATCAGATTCGTAAAACAGTTAAAGAGAATTAAATTTGCATAATACCCTTTTTCTGTGTACGTTGAAATTAAAACCATCACGAGCGATCACCTTAGCCTGGCGTTAGTAATCTGATGTTGGCACAGTTCTTAATTAAATATAGATCTCATATTGGCACAGATCCCACATTCACGCACATCCCATATCGTTTATAAATCCTATATTGGGACACACCTTATACTGATGCACATCTCGTGTCAGCATAGAACTTACATTGGCACAGACTCCATGTTGCAATTTGCATATAGGACACACACACACACACACACACACACACACACACACACACTAACTACCCGGGAGCCATATTCGTTCTCGGCTGGATTACTGCTCCCACACTGGAGGAGCTGCGGTCCCCAATCCTCTTAACCTTCCCCGATAAAATCCAATCTGAAACGAGACGCCTTTACCAGCCAGCCACACGACACTCGATTCCGTACCCACCTCTCCCCCTTCCCTCCCTTCCCCCTATCCTCTATCTACCCTTTCTTCCTCTCTCCCTCCTCCCTCCTCCTTCTCCCCCCCTCTCCCCTCCTCCCCCCTTCCTCTCTTCTCCTTCTCCCCCCTCTCCCCTTCCCCACCGTATCGCTCCATCGTTCAGAGCCCTTAAGCTACTCTCGCTGACTGTGATCTGACGGAATTGAGAATCAGATTCCTATACTGGGGTGAGAAATATAAAGTAATAATAGGGTATTTAAAGGCTTTGTTTATTTTGTGTTTACATCAGAAAAGGGACTTTGTTTGTTGTTGTTTGTTTTGTTGTTCAGTATGTATGGAGGTTGATTAGTCACATTTACGGTAATAGTTAAGTTTAAAGGTAAATATACAGATCGACAGGTAGATGTGGTATTATATCCTCGTAACATTCAGTGAATCGTTGGTCCAAAAGCTTACCTCCAGCTTCCTACGCTTGAGAAACTTTCCTTACTTTAAAATTTTTTTTTTCTTTCTTTTCATTCATTTCCTCATTCCCCCTCCGTAAAAAAGTTCTGATAAAAGTCCTATTTTTTTGTAGGTAGGTAATGGGGAGGGGAGGGAGGGGAGGTGAGGGAGGTGAGGTAGGAGGTGAGGTATGGGAGGGTGAGGTGGGATGAGGTGAGGTAAGTGGGTAGGGAGTTGGAGAGAGAGAGGTAAGGGTAGGGAGGGGAGGTAAGGACGAGGTGAGGTAAGGGTAGGAGGTGAGGTAAGGGAGGAGGTGGGAGGTAAGGGGGAGGAGGTGAGGTAAGGGAGGAGGTGAGGTAAGGGAGGAGGTGAGGTAAGGGAGGAGGTGAGGTAAGGGAGGAGGTGAGGTAAGGGAGGAGGTGAGGTAAGGGTAGGAGGTGAGATACAAGGAAAGGGGTGAGGAAGGGTAGGAAGTGAGGTGTGGAAGGGGGAGTTAAGCTGCTGACACAAGTAATTCGAGAATCACACTGAAAATATTTCCTAGAGTCAACACACATGACTAAGCTGAACTTTAATATTACACCAGGCGGGGCGGGGCTGGACGGGGTGGGGGGTAACTATCTGCTGATAATCACTCTGGAAACTTTAGTCTCTAGAAAATTAGTGTATTAAGGTCATGAATACCCGGCCAGTAATATTAACATGTGTGTGTGTGTGTGTGTCTGTCAGTGTTTACTACAACTACACAACCGACACAAATATACATATATAGACCTTACCTCAACACACATACGTAACACAAACTCACGAAAAGGACCATCATCATAAACACACACACACACACACAACAGGACAGCGACGATGACAATTTTGTTAGTCCAGTGGCTGTTAGGTTGGGCCTGAAGCGATCACCGGGATTGTGTTACCTCACAATACAGGGGAAGGAGAATCACCCGCAGGAGTGGAGGAGGACGATGCTGGTGGTGTCGTCAGGCAGGTGTTGGTTCACAGGAGGGAGAGAGAGAGAGAGAGACAACCACCAGCCCTCTCCTTCACCACCACTTGCCCTTACCACTACCACCACCTACTACCCACCACTACCACCTGCCCCCATCCACCACCACCGCCACCTACTACCCACCACTACCACCTACCCCCACCCACCACCACCGCCACCTACTACCCACCACTACCACCCACCCCACCCACCACCACCGCCACCTACTACCCACCACTACCACCTACCCCCACCCACCACCACCGCCACCTACTACCCACCACTACCACCTACCCCCACCCACCACCACCGCCACCTACTACCCACCACTACCACCTGCCCCCACCCACCACTACCATCTATCTCTTGCCATACAGGAACCCTCAGCTTTAACTTGGTATGTGGCCGCAGGAAACATGTGTCTACCCTTCAACGCTATCTTGTTTACCGAGTATTTGAATGTCTAATATAAAAAGATTTAATAGTTTGAACACAGGTTACGTATGATATTGTGTAGCTACGAGGGTGAGTGTTGTGGGGTGTTGGAGGGAGGTGTGGGGTGTTGGAGAGAAAGTGAGGGTGTTGAAGGGATTTTGTAGGTGTTGGTGAGAGTTGGGTGTTGGAGAGATTCCGAGTGTTGGTGGAAAAGTTGTGAGTGTTGAAGAAAAAGTTGTAGGAGTGTTGGAGGAAAAGTTGTGTATTGTCTGTTTACTCTCTCTCTCTCTCTCTCTCTCTCTCTCTCTCTCTCATCTGCTGGTCTCGCTGTCAGGTAATTATTGGAAAGGTATTTATTGCTCGTTTTAGAGGAAAATATTTCCCACAGGTGTTTAATAGCCTGTCACTTAACCCAACTAAACAACATCAACAACAACTAAACAATAACAAAACAACAACCGAAATGCAATGACTTACCATTTTGTTCTGAGTTCTTTAAAAGGAAACATCACTAAGCGCCAGGTAATTTGCAGCGTCAGTGTTGTGTGTGGGTGACCTTATATATTGCAGGTATAAAGTAGGTCAAGGCTAGAGTAGGCTAGGTCCTGAGGGGTTGATTTAACGCTGGCCTCTTCTCGTCCTCATCCTTCTTCTTCTTCTTCTTCTCCTCCTCCTCCTCCTTCTCTTCTTCCCCCTCTTCTTCCTCCTCGCCCTTCTTCTCTTCTTTCTCTTTTTTTCGCCCCACCCTCCTTTTCCTCCTCCTCCTCCTCCTTCTTCTCCTCCTCATCATCATCCTCCACTTCCCCTTCCTCCTCCTCCTCCTCCCCCTGTGATGATGGTCTCAGATTCTCTTTGATGTACAAGCTGTTGACTTTTATATCTGCTTCCTCTTCAGCGATGCCCCGTCACGTTCCTGAAAGAGGTGTGGTACAAGGGTGTCGTGCGTCTACCCTGTGGTGACTGATACTTCAGGCATAACTAAAGTGTTTGTTGCCTTCATCGTCCACCATCACTTAAGCTCACTTATTCCTGAGATTGGTTAAGTCAAGGGAGATAGTTTAGCCTAATCTAACCTATCTTACCCTAGCCTAACCTAACATTAATTAACCTAACGTAACCTAACTTAACCTAACCTTAATTAACCTAACCTAACTTAACCTAACCAAATCTAGCATAACAATTAGGATATTTTAACGTGGTGTATATAACCTCAGACAGGCTGGGATGGGTAAAATATATTCCTCTACAATATCTCTCTTGTGGCATCGGTTTAGCCACAAGCGGGTTCGTTTGTGGTGTTACCGTTGCTTCTATACTGAGCCGGGTATTACTGTGATACGGCTTGTTAGTGGGGAGTCTGTGCCGAGTACCAGTATGCTTGTTAGTGGTGTTTCTAATTTAGGGAGGTGGGTTGTTATTCAGCTACTGTACTAATGAATGAAAAAATTTATTTGATCTTGGGCCAGAAACCGAATCCGTGTGTGTGTGTGTGTGTGTGTTTGTGCGTCTTAGTGCATGTGTGTGTGTGTGCGTCTTAGTGTGTGTGTGTGTGTGTGTGTGTGTGTGTGTGTGTGTGTGTGTGTGTGTGTCAGTGTAGTGTGTGTGTGTGTTAGTGTGTTAAACTCTACGGTGCCATCAAGCCACATTTCACTTACTATGCTAGGTTAAACTGTGGGGGGACCATCAGAACTCGAGCCCATCAGAACTGTACCTGTCATATATCCGAACCCGTATCCGAATCTAAAATCCGAACCCAAATCCGAACTAAATCTCAAACCCGAACCCGGACTCAGAACTAAATTAAAATGAGACTAAGTGTACTTAAACTGACACTGACCTAACGTAACTGAAACTATACTGGAATAGGTTAGGTTAAATTACGGTGGGTTAAGTTAGGTTTAGGTTGCGTTACGTTACGTCAATTTAAGTTAGAATTTAGTTTAGGTTAGGTTAGGTTAGGATTTAGGCAGTCCAATGGAATAAAGACAGGAATTCCAAAGCCGAACGCCGCTGTAATTGGTGATCTGTTGTAACATACGGGACGCCCCTCGGTCTCTCTCTTAATTGGTCAGAATACGAAAGAACGAGAGACAAAAGCGACCTGGATTTTGTTTGATTTCTGTCGCAGAGGAATTAGACTAGGTAACGTGGATGTGTCTGTCTGTCTGTCTTTCCGTGTGTGTGTATGTGTGACTGTGTGTGTGTATGTATGTGTATGTGTTTTTTTTTTCTTTTTACTCCGTCAGTAAACCAGTGAGTGAGTCAGGCAGTGGCCGAGTAACGTACAGTATATATATCCAGGTACAATATTTCGCGTTGCTAAAAATATAACCCCAACAAATTATGATACCAAGTTGTAAAGCTGGATAATATGACCAGTCTCTCATATATATTCAGTCAATGAGAACATTATTTTCACCTTTCATCCCGTAAAAAAAAAAAAACAGTGATGAATAAATCTGTACCAAAAATAGTACCCGATATATCCGATATACCATGTTCCTGTAACCGATCACTGTCAACAATGGGACCTAATTCTAATATGTTCGATCTAAATGGGGCTCAGTTATATTGGGTTTTAGCCGTAATGGGGAGCCCCAGTGTTGATAGTTTTGGGGGAATGTCATCCACAACATGACCTGACCTAAAGTGTGTGTGTGTGTGTGTGTGTGTGTCTCAGTGTATGTGTGTGCCTGGGTGTGTGTGTGTCTCAGTGTATGTGTGTGCCTGGGGTGTGTTAGTGTGTTAAACTCTACGGTGCCATCAAGCCACATTTCACTTACTATGCTAGGTTAAACTGTGGGGCCTATCAGAACTATAGAACCCATCAGCACTGTACCCCATCAGACATACATCTCTACTCACATTCCCTATACATATTAAACTATGGGGGCTTTGAAACCACCCCCTCTGCTGACTATGTTCCAACCAATCAACATTCTTGATTTACTGGCTGGCTGGGTAGACGAATTAGTCAAGCTTCGGTGGTTACATTGTACGTGTCCGTGATAACAGCTGACCGTGACAGGTGGGGAGATAAGACCTACGGACGCTGCTAGGGGTAGTTTCAACAGGAGAGAAGATGAGAGAGAACTAAGAGAGAAGGTGAAGGAAATGGGAGAAACGATGAGAGAATCTAGGGGGAGTAAGGGAGAAGGAGGGAGAAATAGGAGAAGAGAGAGGAAGATGGAAGAAATGAAGAGGGAAAATTTTAATAATGATGGTCAGGAGAATGACAAGAATGAAGAGAATTTTAAGATATGAATGAAGAGAAAGCAGCGGGAAAGAAAGAAGAAGAAGACCGTAGGAAGGAAGGAATTAGAAAAAGAAGGGAGTAGGAAGGAGAAAGAATGTAATATCGAAGGAATCAGAGAGAGAGTCAGAGAGAGGAGGGATACCGCAAGAGGGAAGGAATCAGAGATAGAAGGAGGAAGGAGAAAGAATGCAATGATGGAGGAATTAGAGGGAGAGGGTGGGACCTAAGAGCGAATGAAAGGAGAGTCTTAATGAAGAGGAGAATCGAGAGAGAGAGAGAGAGAGAGAGAGAGAGAGAGAGAGAGAGAGAGAGAGAAAATATCCTAAAAGACGTAGAGACGAAAGAAAGCGAATGAAAATAATGTAAAGAAAGACTCGAGTAAAAGATGAAAACAAGAGACAATTGAATAAAGAGGAGAGGAAGACAGAAGCAATAAACAAGGAATTGAAAACAAAGGAAAGAAAGAGAAAACGATGGAAAACTGAATGAAAAAAAATAGATTGAACAGAGAGGAAGAGAGGTAGAATAAATTGGAACATGGAAACAACAACAAAAAAGAAGGAAAAGAATGGAGAGAGAGTGTGGGGAGAGAGAGACCAGAGGGAAAATGAAGAGAGAGAGAGAGAGAGAGAGAGAGAGAGAGAGAGAGAGAGAGAATAATTAAAATACACCTTTTAAAAGCCATTATTTCCAACCATCTTATTTACTTTATACTTAACAGGTTAGGTTAAGTTAGGTAAGGAGGTTCTTCTTTGAATATTCATGCTAGAATTTGGAACTGCTCTGTTCACGGTATCAACAGTTGGAGGTGAATTACACACACACACACACACACACACACACACACACACACACACACACACACGGAGGCTCACCATCTGCATATCTTCCCTCCGGTGGGGTGGGGTTTGTAGTCTTGATCTGTCTTGGTATTCTCATTTTTCTTGTCTTCTATGTTTCTTCTTATGTTGTCTTATTCTTTGTTTGGGATTTTTCGTCTTATTCTTGATTTTGCTTTATTCTACTTCTTCATTTTTTTTCTTTCTTCCTCTGATTCTTCTGCTGCGTCTTTTTTGTCTCCCTCTTATTGTCTATCCTTCTTCCTCTACTTCTCATTTGTTATTAATTGTCTTCCTTCCCTTACTTATCCTTCCCTCTCCCCTATCATCCTTTACCTTTTACTCCTCTCCTTCTTCCACCTTCTTTTACTTTCCCTTTCCTCATCTACCTCGTTTATCCTCCACCTCTCTCTCTCATCACCAGTGCTATACACCTGTCAACACCTGCCAACACCTGTACCTTGATCTTTAAAACTGTTCACCTCACCTGGTCTCCTCATTGTCGTCTTACAGGTATTTTTTCTTCAGGTAAACCCTTAAGTCTTGTCATCTTCAGAATCGTCCTTTTAATTAACTATTGATTTCATGGGAAGTCTCTTTAGGGTCTACCTGGAGTTTGGTTTACCTGTTGGATTGTAAACTTACCTGTAATAATTATCTTGATTTACATTACCTGTGAGAGGTTATTAAGTTTTTATGAGTATTTACTGTGGTTTTTTTTTTACTTTTGTGTGTATAATGAGTCTCACTTCTCATAGGTTCCAATGCTATACTAGAAAGACTTATTGTTCTTATAATCCAATGTTTGTAGTAGTCATCGAATTTAAATCCTTTATTTATAAACGAGTGTGTGCGTTCGTCACTTTCATGGTGTGTGGTGGTGGTGGTGGTGTGGGGTGGTGGTGGCGGTGTGGTGGTGGTGTGTTGGTGGGTGTAATGGTGGTGTGTTTGGTGTGTGTTGGTGGTGTGGTGGTGGTGTGTTGGTGTGTGGTGGTGGTGTGGTGGTGGTGGTGGTGGGTGTGGTGGTGGTGTGGTGGTGGTGGTGGTGTGTTGGTGGGTGGGTGGTGGCAGGTGTGGTGGTGGTGTGGTGGTGGTGGTGGTGGGTGTGGTGGTGGTGTGTTGGTGGTGTGGTGGTGGTGTGGTGGGGTGGTGGTGGTGGTGTGTTGGTGGTGTGTTGGTGGTGGTGTGTTGGTGTGGTGGTGGTGTGGTGGTGGGTGGTGGTGGTGGTGTGTTGGTGGTGTGGTGGTGGTGGTGGTGGTGGTGGTGGTGGTGTGTTGGTGGTGGTGGTGTGTTGATGGGTGGTGGTGGTGTGGTGGTGGTGTGGTGGTGGTGGTGGTGGTGGTGTGTTGGTGGTGGTGTGTTGGTGGTGGTGGTGGTGTGTTGATGGGTGGTGGTGGTGTGTGTGGCGTGTGTTGGTGGTGTGGTGGTGGGTGTGGTGGTGGTGGTGGTGGTGTGGTGGTGGTGGTGGTGGTGGTGTGTTGGTGGTGTGGTGGTGTGGTGGTGGTGGTGGTGGTGGTGTTGGTGGTGGTGGTGGTGTGTTGATGTGGTGGTGTGTTGGTGGTGTGGGTGGTGGGTGTGGTGGTGGTGTGTTGGTGGTGTGGTGGTGGTGTGGTGGTGGTGGTGGTGGTGGTGTGTTGGTGGTGGTGGTGGTGTGTGATGGGTGTGTGGTGGTGGTGTGTTGGGTGTGGTGGTGGTGTGGTGGTGGTGGGTGGTGGTGGTGTGTTGGTGGTGGTGGTGGTGTGTTGATGGGTGTGGTGGTGGTGTGTTGGTGGTGTGGTGGTGGGTGTGGTGGTGGTGTGTGGTGTGGTGGTGGTGGGGTGGTGGTGGTGGTGGTGTGTTGGTGGTGGTGGTGGTGTGTTGATGGGTGTGGTGGTGGTGTGGTGGTGGTGTGGTGGTGGTGGTGGTGGTGGTGGTGGTGGTGGTGGTGGTGGGTGTGGTGGTGGTGGTGGTGTGGTGGTGGGTGTGGTGGTGGTGTGGTGGTGGTGGTGGTGGTGGGTGGTGGTGGTGTGGTGTGTGGGTGTGGTGGTGGTGTGTTGGTGGTGTGGTGGTGGTGTGGGTGGTGGTGGTGGTGGTGGTGGTGTGTTGGTGGTGGTGGTGTGTGTTGATGGTGGTGGTGTGTTGGTGGTGGTGTGGTGGTGGGTGTGGTGGTGGTGTGTTGGTGGTGTGGTGGTGGTGTGTTGGTGGTGTGTTGGTGGTGTGTTGGGGTGTGTTGGTGGTGTGGTGGTGGGGTGTGTGGTGGTGTGTTGGTGGTGGTGGTGGTGGTGGTGTGTTGGTGGTGTGTTGGTGGTGTGGTGGTGGGGTGTGGTGTGGGTGGTGGTGTGTTGGTGGTGGTGTGGTGGGTGGTGGTGGTGTGTTGGTGGTGTGGTGGTGGGTGGTGGTGGTGTGTTGGTGGTGTGTTGGTGGTGTGGTGGTGGGTGTGGTGGGTGGTGTGGTGGTGGTGGGTGTGGTGGTGGTGGTGGTGGTGGTGGTGTGGTGGTGGTGGTGTGTTGATGGGTGTGGTGGTGGTGTGTTGGTGGTGTGTGGTGGGTGTGGTGGTGGTGTGTTGGTGTGTGTGTGGTGGTGGGTGGTGGTGGTGTGTTGGTGGTGGTGGTGGTGTGTTGATGGGGTGTGGTGTGGTGGTGGTGTGGTGTGGGTGTGGTGGTGGTGTGTTGGTGGTGTGGTGGTGTGTGGTGGTGGTGGTGGTGGTGGTGTGTTGGTGTGTGTGGGGGTGGGTGGTGGTGGTGTGTTGGTGGGTGGTGGTGGTGTGGTGGTGGTGGTGGTGGGTGGTGGTGGTGTGGTGGTGGTGGTGGTGGTGTGTTGGTGGGTGTGGTGGTGGTGTGGTGGTGGTGGTGGTGGTGGTGGTGTGGTGGTGGTGGTGGTGGGTGTGGTGGTGGTGTGTTGTGTGGTGGTGGTGGTGGTGGTGGTGGTGGTGGTGTGTTGGTGGTGTGTTGGTGGTGGTGTTGGTGGTGTGGTGGTGGTGTGGGTGGTGGGTGTGGTGGTGGTGTGTTGGTGGTGTGGTGGTGGTGTGGTGGTGGTGGTGGTGGTGGTGGTGTGTTGGTGGTGGTGGTGGTGTGGTGGGTGTGGTGGTGGTGTGTGTTGGGTGTTGGTGGTGTGTTGGTGGTGGTGGTGTGGTGTTGGTGGTGGTGGTGTTGGTGGGGTGGTTGGCAGTGTGTTGGTGGTGGTGGTGGCGGTGTGGTGGTGGTGTGTTGGTGGTGTGTTGGTGGTGGTGGTGGTGGTGGTGGTGGTGGTGCGGTGTGTTGGTGGGTGTTTGGTGGTGTGTTGCGCCTACGCTTCACTGCCTCTATTGTGCTAGTGTTAGTAACCAAGATATTGGAGTGTGTGCTGGTTGTGTGTAGATAGAGGTTGTGTATATGTATGTATGTATATATTGTATGTATGTATGTATATAATGTATGTATGTATGTATGTATGTATGTATGTATGTATGTATATGTAAGTATGGGAGGGAGAGATAAGCGCCTTTTATTGGTTCTATTGGCGTTCTTCTTCTACCCGTACCATTTTGGCGTCTGATTACTATGGATATCTAATACCCGTATTGGCGCAGACAGTATAGAGAGTTGATGCAATTTGCTTCCAGATCAGATGGTCCTGCATAACAAGTACTGAGAAGTGCCTTATATTGGAGCCAGTCTTATGGTGCTCTGATTATATGATAAGTAGATATAATGGCGCTCTGATTATGAGTAGATATAATGATGCTATTATTACTTAACGCTCAGATATAATGATACTCAGATCACGTCATACACAGAAAAGGTGACACTCAGACTACAAAATACACACAGTCACCGCTACTCAGATTACAAGATACAGACACATAGCCGCTCAGATCACATCACACAGAAATCTAATATTTTAGTTAATATCACAAGAAGTTCCTCTCTCCCTCTCCGTCTCTTTTCTTTCCTCTCCCTTTCTACCTCTACCCTCCTCCCTCCCCTCACCCCACCTCACCCACAAACCTGGACGGCAGAATCGATATCTACGCATACGTCATTTTCCAGAATCTGTCTGACGCAAACTCAGACTAACCGTATGAGGTTGACTGAGGCTATGGGTGATAGGGAGGCGGGAGGCGATGGGTGTGTGTGTGTGTGTGTGTGTGTGTGTGTGTGTGTGTGTGATGTGCGAAGGTTAACAAAGGTAAGGAATGAGGATGGAGTGGGTTAGAGTAATGAGAGAAGAGGTTAAAGTAGTGAAAAAGTAAAAAGTAGGAAAAGGTCGGTAAAAGTAATGAAAAGTAAGAAATTGAGGAAAAATGGGTTAAAAACTCTGGGAACTTAATTTCCAACTGTGTGTGAAGCGGAAAATTATTAGTTGGAGTACAGATTTTTTCGGGTGTAGAGTTTCAACAAATGCACAATATTGTGAGAGGTTCCTTTCTTACCTTGGGGGATTCCTCACAACACAACAAGGAGGGAACTTTGTAAAGGAGTAGCAGGTGAATTTTTGTTGTGGTCCTCGTCAGTGAGGCGTGAAGGAGAGAAGGGAGAGTAGATGAGGAGGGAGACAGAGAGAGGAATCTTTCTTCAAGTCTCTCTCCCTTTTGTTACGGAGGCAAAGTGGGGTAGAAACTGAGGGAATGTAGAGTTTAATAAGTCTCTCTCTCTCTCTCTCTCTCTCTCTCTCTCTCTCTCTCTCTCTCTCTCTCTCTCTCTCTCTCTCCTCTCTCTCTCTCTCTCTCTCTCTCTCTCTCTCTCTCTCTCTCTCTCTCTCTCTCTTAGTAGACACGGTGGAGAGGTGATGTACACAGTGGAACAATAGTATATGGAGTGAACTGTGGATGATAAGGGTTTGACCACCTCCGTTCCTCCTGCTCAGCTTATTTCAACTTATAATTAAACTTGAATGATCTATACCTGAAGCGGGGGTAGGGTAGGTGGTAGGTGTAGGAGGGTAGGATGAGGTTAGGGTGAGGTTAAGGTGGGTTCTAGGTTGGTGTGAGGGGTAGGTTGATAGGGTGGGGAGTAGGGAGTGGAGTTAAGGGTGAGTGGGGTGGGGTGCAGGGTGGGGTAAAGATGGGCAGGGTGGGTTAAGGTAGGGTGTAGGGGTGGGGTGGGGTAGGATGGGGTAGGGTAGGATGGTCAAGGTAGGGTGGGGTGGGGTAGGGTAGGTTAAGGTGGGTAGGGTAGGGTAGAGTTAGATTAAGGTAAGTGAAGTTATGCAAGGTTAGATTAGGTTTAAAGTAATAATCTAAAGGTTAAAAATCTGGGAGAGAGGAGTGGGAGGAGCTAATCTTCACGTGATCCAAGAAGAGAATATAACTAATGTATTAAATAAAAGTAATAAAAATAAAAAAAAAGTGAAAGAGAATTAAATATAAAAGAGAGGATATGAATATTAAGAGTGTTCAGTAAAGTTCTATCAGCACTGAGGGATCAAAAGGTTCCATATGTATTCATAAATTCTAACCAATGTTTACGTTTCATCTTTATTCGTCTTCCCCTTGGAGTGTAAATACCATGTACCTTTGCATGTAATGTTAGTCAATTGGTGGAGGAAGGGGGGGGTTATGTTTCTCTTCCTCCTCCTCTCTTCTCTCTTCCTCTCTTCCTCTTTCTTCTCCTCTCCTCTTCTCTTCTTCCTCCTCCTCTTCCTCATCTTCTTCCTGGACAGTTTCATCTACGACGAAAATACTTTGTACATTTTGTTCTTTATTTGACACACACACACACACACACACACACACACACACCACACACACACACACACACACACACATTATTATCCTCTAACTAGTGAGACTATTGAGACTGTGAGAGTTATTGGAGAGTGAGGACTTGTGAGAGAGGGGGGTGGGGGTGAGGTGGGGAGAGGTGGGTGGGGGAGAGGGATTTCATATATATATTAAGGACTGGCGGTGGTGTGGAGAGACTTTATCGAGGAGAGATATCGAGTTTATTGACCGCCATATTGTTTTGATAAGAGATAATAAAAAATATATTCAATGTGTGGTCGTGAGTGGGGGAAGCGTCATATATCAGCTGGGTGAATAGTGACGACGTCATAACATTGCGACCAATTATGTCTTATGAGGGTGCAGTGGAGATATGACGTCATGATATTCAACAATCATATATTACGGGGAGCATTTTGGGGGAGAGGAGATAAGACGTCATAATATTACGTCAATCATGCGTTATGGGCCGCATGTGGAGGTATGACGTCATATTATTACGACCAATCATGTGTTATGGAGAGCAGTAGAGGTATGACGTCATAATAGTTCAGCCAATCATCTGTTAAAGGGGGTGAGCGGCCGATATATGACGTCATAATACTACTACATGATGGAAGAATATGACCTTCTGTGTGTGTGTGTGTGTGTGTGTGTGTGTGTGTGTGTGTGTGTGTGTGTGTGTGTGTGTGTGTGAGAGAACAAACCTTTAAAATGTTATTAATCAGGCTAATAGACACACGAGACTCGTGACTTTATGTACACGAGCAAGATACACACACACACACCACACACTTGGCAGGTTTCCCAGGCTATTGACATTATTCGTTTGTTCCGCAATAATTTAAAATTTATTGTGATTTTGCCCATAATACCTTTCAGCTATAGTGTCAATAGTGCAATAAGGTTCACTATAAAACACAATTAACAAGCTTCACAGGTAAACATTTAATAACAAAGGTAAGAAAAAAATAATTAATTAATTACATCGTTTGTTAAGGTACAGTCACGGACCAATCAACAGGCCGAAATTCCTCTTAACAATGAGCGAACAGAATCCCTCTCAACACTCAGTAATCAAGTGTATCTCTGTTCTTGCCAGCCAATCAACAGTGAGATACCATGAAAGTCGACCAATCACGTAACGGAATCGTTTATCCGTGGTGGGCCAGAGTCCTTACTTTAACAGCCTGTTGATTAGAGGTGATTAGGCAGCCGGAAGGGGTTTTAGACCAGGAGGAGGAATAAAGAGGAAGAATGGAGGAAGGAAGTGGGAAGTAAAGAGGAATGAGGGAGGAAGGAAGAGATGAGGAGGAGGTGAGGAACAGGGAGAGAAAGAAAGGGTGAAGGGTGAATGAGAGGTGAGGGGTGACTGGGGGGTGAGGG
>NW_024738071.1:0-9507 GCF_018991925.1 Homarus americanus | reverse complement strand
GACACTCCCAGGTACTCCACTGTCATTCCCTGGTACACCTCTGACACTCCTAGGTACACGTCCGACACTCCCAGATACACCTACTGACAGTCCCAGGTACATCTCTGACACTCCCAGGTACACCTTTGACACTCCCAGGTACACCTCTGACACTCCCAATTACACCTCCGATACTCCCAGGTACACCTCCGATACTCCCAGGTACACCTCTGACACTCCCAGGTACTCCTCTGACACTCCCTGGTTCACCTCTGAGACTCCCAGGTACACCTCCGATACTCCCAGGTACTCCTTTGAGACTCCCAGGTTCTTCACTGACACTCCCTGGTATACCTCTGACATTCCCACGTACACCTCCGATACTCCCAGGTACACCTCTGATACTACCAGATACACCTCTGACACTCCCAGGTACATTTCTGACACTCCCAGGAACACCTCTGACTCTCCCAGGTACACCTCTGACACTCCCAGGTACACCTATGACACTCCCTGGTACACCTCTAACACTCCCAGGTGCACCGCTGACACTCCCAGGTACACCGCTGACACTGCCAGTTACACATCAAACACTGCCAGGTACACCTCAGACACTGCCAGGTACACCTCAGACACTCCCAGGTACACCTCAGACACTCCAAGGTGCACCTCTGACACTCCCAAGTGCACCTCTGACACTCCTAGGCACACCTCTGACACTCCCAGGTACACCTCAGACACTCCCAGCTACACCGGTGACACTCCCAGGTACACATCTGACACTCCCAAGTACACCTCTGACACTCCCAGGTACACCTCCGATACTCCCAGGTACACCTCTGACACTCCCAGGTACACCTCTGACACTCCCAGGTACTCCACTGACATTCCCTGGAACACCTCTGACACTCCTAGGTACACGTCCAACACTCCCAGATACACCTAGTGACACTCCCAGGTACATCTCTGACACTCCTAGGTACACGTCTGACACTCCCAGGTACACCTCTGACACTCCCAGGTACACCTCCGATACTCCCAGGTACACCTCTGATACTCCCAGGTACACCTCTG
The DNA here is from genome assembly GCF_018991925.1 of Homarus americanus. Taxonomy (NCBI): domain Eukaryota; kingdom Metazoa; phylum Arthropoda; class Malacostraca; order Decapoda; family Nephropidae; genus Homarus; species Homarus americanus. The sequence continues at coordinate 8,454 of NW_024738071.1, read as the reverse complement.
ACACTCCCAGGTACTCCTCTGACACTCCCTAGTTCACCTCTGAGACTATCAGGTACACCTCCGATACTCCCAGGTACACCTTTGAGGCTCCCAGGTACTTCACTGACACTCTCTGGTATACCGCTGACATTCCCAGGTACACCTCCGATACTCCCAGGTACACCTCTGATACTCCCAGGAACACCTCTGACACTCCCAGGTCCGCCTCCGACACTCCCAGGTACACCTCTGATACTCCCAGGTACACCTCCGATACTCCTAGGTACACCTCTGACACTCCCAGGACACCTCTGACACCCTAGGTATTCCTCTGACACTCCCAGGTACACCTCTGACACTGCCAGTGTTAGATGTTCTGGGTAATAAGTTCTATATACAGGAGAGAACACAAACACCTGTATAGTTTTGTAGGTTCGGTTTACTGGATAAGAGTATGTACACAGAGGTGATAGCACTGCTCCCTAGCTAAGGTCCTGGTCAACTACCATAGACGACGTATGGCAAGTGATACATTAGCAGCTTCCATACGTCGCCAGGCACATTAATTAGCGTGTGGGATATGGTAATAACATTGCCACACGCTGCTAGCTAGGCTGAATAAATATAAATGGAGCACATACATAATATACATACATAATACATAATCCAGCATACATAATATACATACACCTCCCTCCCCCCTATACGCTCATAGCAAAGTCTTGAGCGGACCTTTTCTTCTGGATCCGTTCTGAGCGTCGAGGGACTTCATCACTGGGAAGGGTATGGGGCTCAACACTGGTGGCGGGGCCAGCAGAAGGCAGTGTTACGGGGCGGAGAAAACGGCGGTTCCTCCACCACACACGACCACTGGGTAACCGCACCTGGTAGTCCCGTGACCTGCCGAGACCCATGACTACGCCTACTTTGTCCCAACGTAGGGAGGTCGGGTCCTGAACACGGACTTGGGTGCCGACACTCAACCTGGGGAGGGAACGGGCGTGGTCGTTGTAGCGGGCGACGACGTCCTGAACACGTTCGGCGGCTCGGCGATCACAATCCTCTGTCTTAGCCTGCCACTCCTTGGAGAAGGATTGAGGGTGAGCAGGGACACAAGAACGAAGGGGGCGTCCATACAAAACCTGGGCAGGGGAGCGTCCGGTGTAGTTGGGTGTGTTGCGGAGTTCAAGAAGACCCCGGTCGAAGGCCTCGCAGTCAATATTCCCAAAAGGGGCCACCTTAAGGATGAGGTGCTTCAAAGATTTGACAGCAGCCTCAGCGTGGCCGTTGGACTGCGGGTAATGGGGCGATGACAACACATGCCGGACTCCCCATCGGTCAAGGAACGCAGCAAAGTCCCGGCTTGTGAACTGAGGCCCTCCGTCGGTTCGCAGGCGTACAGGAACGCCCACGTCACGGAAGTAGTGGCGGAACTTGCTGATGGTGGCGGCAGACGTCGTGTCATTACCGCCCTTGATGACAACCGGCCAACCAGAGAGACGGTCGACGATAACCAGGAAGGACTTTCCTGACACACAGAAAAAGTCGGCCGACACAGACTCAAAGGGGCGGGTGGGGTTGTCGTCACTCATGAAGGGTACCTGCTGCTGGCTGGGTTGTAATACGTGGCGGGGCTTACACACCTGGACAGCATTGGAGATGTCGGGGTCGATGCCAGGCCGGAACACAGTCTGTCGTGCACGTCGTTTGGTGGCCTCAGCTCCACGGTGACTGTCGTGAAGGCGAGCCAAGGCGTGGGGACGTGATGCAGCAGGGACAACTACCGAAGGAGAGGTGTCACTGGCCAGAGGTAGGGGTAGGGCGGCAGCAGGGTAGTTGCTGCTCCCTTCATGCACCCTGTTGGCGTAATTTACCTCGAGAATCGGTGTTGGGAAGTCCTGGGAGATGATGGCCAACTCTTGACAATGTCTGTAGGACAGCAAGGGAGTCGGGACACCATTATGCACGTCAATCCAGGCCTGACACGACCTGTTGCCAAAGGTGACATGTGCATAGAGTGAACCCAGGGCTGGGGCCATCTGTGAACCATCTGCCATGACGCAGAGGTCCTCGGGAGGCGGTCCTAGATCGCTTGGAGAGAGCCCCAAGCATCGCAAATGCTGGGGACCGATGACTGTAGCATCAGCGCCGGTGTCGGGCAACATCTGAAGACGGGATGACACACCGCCGTAGGTCACGATGACGCTGATGTACTGGGGGACTTTGGTCCTGGGATGCGAGGAGTACACCCTCCTAAAATGGGTCGGGCTTTGTCCAGGGTCGTCGTGCCTCTGATTTGGCGACTGTGGGCGGCCCTCACTGGTAGAAGGGCGCCGAAGCTTCCGCCGACGCTGTCCCTTGGGTTCGTGGGTAGGGCAACACTTGTCATAGTGGCCCAGACGACCGCACACATTGCACTGTACGTACTTAGCTGGGCACCGCACTGTGAGCGACCAGTGGCCCATACGGTCACAACTGTTGCAGGTAGACTGAGCAGCTGGACACACCTGTGTTCCGTGCTGCTTACCACAGTTGTTGCAAAATGAACCGGGCGTGGACGTGGTGGGCGAAGGCGTAGGAGCAGACTTCTTGTCCTTCTTGTACCGGGAAACAGCGCGTACAGCTGTAGGGGGAGCTCGGATGGCAGAGGTGGCACACCTGGCAGCCTCATAGGAGCGACATATCGTCAACACATCCTGAAGAGAAGAGGAAGAGTCGAGGGAGGTGAGGCGTTGGACAAGTTCCTCGTCCTTAACACCCATCAGGATCACCTGCTTCAACTGGGTCTCCTCGCACTGCTGGTGGTGGCCTAAACATATATCTACCTCTTCCGAGGCTCTCTTAAGACGTACATAAAAAGCGTCAAAAGACTCACCCTCCATCTGTCTGCAGCTAAACAATTCCCTCCTGCGCAGAGCTTCATTCTGCTGTCCTTTGATGTGCCGTTGTAGAACGTCCAGTACCTCCTCTACAGACAGCGAAGAGGTTGGGGGTACCTGCAACGTATGTTCTAAGACACGCTGAACTTCCAAGGACAGGCACATACGCAGCTGGATGAGTTGTTTAGGCTGTGACAAACTCTGGAGATCCACCATTGTAGCATAATCAGCCCACCGCCGCCGCCATTCGCGAAAAGTCTGGAAATTTACATCAGGCTCCAAGATGGGCGGTGTTTGAGCTGCTGCTTTAGGTGGGGCTGGGGGGCGTGAAGGAAGCATGGATGAGGTATCTGAACCATTCAGTACCGAGGCAGTGTTAGAGCCAGGGGCTTGGTTAACAGTGAGGCGAGATATCAAGGCTTCAAACCGTGCACTGTCTTCCATTCTCCGTTGGTGGTCTCGTTCTGCCTCTGCTTGCCTTCTGTGCTCATCCGCCAAACGTCTGTGAGCTTCATCCTCGCGTCTCTCATCTCTCATAAACTTCATTAAGGCAATTATCTCTGGAGATAACGCTGAATGTTGAGGTGAAGGGCTGCGCGATGTTGTGGGAGCTGGGCCGGCCTGGTCATCCATCTCTGGGGGACTATCATCCGCTTGACTCATCCAGGCGCTGGGTCCACGGCTACGTAAGGCATGAGACATAACTACTTTATCTGTGTACTGTGTCTTAAATCAGTGTTGACCGGTCAGCCCGTCGTATCAACAAGATTTCAGACAAAAAAATTTAATTAAATACACAGATAAGTAGGTTATATATATAAAATATATATAATGAAGCCGCGCGGTCAGCAAGTGTTAGTACATGTATGTGTGTGTGTCCCAGGCAGGCAGAGCGTCTCGCCCCAGCTGTGAGGGGGGGTGGAGGCGGCGCTGTGAGGGAGGGGGGTGGAGATAGGAGTAGCTCAGTCGCTCTCTGTAAACGGTCAGAGGAGGGTGCGCTGAGCTCTACACCCCACAAATGCCCAGAACATGCCGTATACCTTGGAAATCCGTTCGAACAAGGTCACACATGAATGGCACGAAACACACAATGCACTAAACACTTCACAGAAAATCACTGTCACTGACACTGCTCAAAGTTGCGAAATTCTTCGAGGGATGACGCGGGGTTGACCCAAGGCGGGGATCCATCAGCCGGCTTTCCACAAACTTGCACTAATCACTCGTAATAATCCAGTAAAACTACGCACTGCGCCATGTTAGATGTTCTGGGTAATAAGTTCTATATACAGGAGAGAACACAAACACCTGTATAGTTTTGTAGGTTCGGTTTACTGGATAAGAGTATGTACACAGAGGTGGATAGCACTGCTCCCTAGCTAAGGTCCTGGTCAACTACCATAGACGACGTATGGCAAGTGATACATTAGCAGCTTCCATACGTCGCCAGGCACATTAATTACGCGTGTGGGATATGGTAATAACATTGCCACACGCTGCTAGCTAGGCTGAATAAATATAAATGGAGCACATACATAATATACATACATAATACATAATCCAGCATACATAATATACATACAGCCAGGTACACCTCTGACAATCCCAGGTACTCCACTTACATTCCCTGGTACACTTCTGACACTCCCAGGTACACGTCCGACACTCCCAGATACACCTCTGATACTCCCAGGTACATCTCTGACACTCCTAGGTACACCTCTGACTCTCCCAGGTACACTTCTGACACTCCCAGGTACACCTCTGACACTCCCAGGTACACCTCTGACATTCCCAGGTACACCTCTGACACTCCCTGATACACCTCTAACACACCCAGGTGCACCGCTGACACTGCCAGGTACACCTCTGACAATCCGAGGTACCTGTGACACTCCCAGGTACACCTCTGACACTCCCAGGTACACCTCTGACACTCCCAGGTACACCTCCGATATTCCCAGGTACACCTCCGACATTCCCAGTTATACCTCTTATACTCCCAGGTACACCTTTGAGACTCCCAGGTACTCCACTGACACTCCCTGGAACACCTCTGACATTCCCAGTTACACCTCCGAGACTTCCAGTTACACCCCTGACACTCCCAGGCACACATCTGACACCCCAGGTACCTCTGATACCCCAGTACACCTCTGACACTCCCAGGTACACCTCCTGATACTGCCAGGTACACCTCAGACACTGCCAGGTACACTCAGAAACTCCCAAGGCACCTCTGACAATCCGAGGTACCTGTAACACTCCCAGGTACACCTCTGACACTCCCAGGTACACCTCTGACACGCCCAGGTACACCTCCGATATTCCCAGGTACACCTCCGATATTCCCAGTTATACCTCTTATACTCCCAGGTACACCTTTGAGACTCCCAGGTACTCCATTGACACTCCCTGGAACACCTCTGACATTCCCAGTTACACCTCCGAGACTTCCAGTTACACCCCTGACACTCCCAGGTACACCTCTGACACTCCTCTGATGCTCCCAGGTACACCTCTGACACTCCCAGGTGCACCTCCGATACTGCCAGGTACACCTCAGAACTGCCAGGTGCCTCAGAGCTCCCAGGTGCCTCTGACACTCCCAGGCACACCTCTGACACTCCCAGGTACACCTCTGACACTCCCAGGTACACCACTGACACTCCCAGGTACACCTCCGACACTCCCAGGTACACCTCCGATACTCCCAGGTACACCCCTGACACTCCCAGGTACTCCTCTGACACTCCCTAGATCACCTCTGAGACTATCAGGTACACCTCCGATACTCCCAGGTACACCTTTGAGGCTCCCAGGTACTTCACTGACACTCCCTGGTATACCTCTGACATTTCCAGGTACACCACCGATACTCCCAGGTACACCTCTGATACTCCCAGGAACACCTCTGACACTCCCAGGTCCGCCTCCGACACTCCCAGGTACAACTCTGGCACTCCCAGGTAAACCTCCGATACTCCTAGGTACACCTCTGACACTCCCAGGTACACCTCTGACACGCCTAGGTATTCCGCTGACACTCCTTGGTACTCCTCTGACACTCCCAGGTACACCTCTGACACTGCCAGGTACACCTCTGACAATCCCAGGTACTCCACTTACATTCCCTGGTACACTTCTGACACTCCCAGGCCGGACTCCCAGGTACACCTCTGACACTCCCAGGTGCATCTCTGGCACTCCCAGGTACACCTTTGACACTCCCAGGTACTACACTGACATTCCCTGGTACACCTCTGACAATGCCAGGTACACCTCTGACAATCCTAGGTACTCCTGTGACACTCCAGTTACACCTTCGACACTCCCAGGTACATCCGCTGGCCTGTGATTACACCGCTGACACTGCCAATTATACCTCAGACACTGCCAGGTACACCTCAGACACTGCCAGGTACACCTCAGTCACTCCCAGGTACACCTCAGACACTCCAAGTTGCACCTCCGACACTCCCAAGTGCACCTCTGACACTCCTAGGCACACCTCTGACACTTCCAGGTACACCTCAGACACTCCCAGGTACACCTCCGACACTCCCAGGTACTCCTCTGACACTCCCAGGTACACCTCTGACACTCCCAGGTACACCTCTGGCACTACCAGGTACACCTCCGATATACCCAGGTACACCTCTGATGCTCCTAGGTACACGTTTGACACTCCCAGGTACGCCTCCGACACTCCCACTTTCACCTCCGACACTCCCAGTTACACCCCTGACACTCCCAGGTACACATCTGATACTCCCAGGTACACCTCCGATACTCCCAGGTACTCCTCTGACACTCCCTGGTTCACCTCTGAGACTCCCAGGTACACCTCCGATACTCCCAGGTACTCCTTTGAGACTCCCAGGTACTTCACTGACACTCCCTGGTATACCTCTGACATTCCCATGTACACCTCCGATACTCCCAGGTACACCTCTGATACTACCAGATACACCTCTGACACTGCCAGGTACATCTCTGACACTCCCAGGAACACCTCTGACTCTCCCAGGTACACCTCTGACACTCCCAGGTACACCTATGACACTCCCTGGTACACCTCTAACACTCCCAGGTGCACCGCTGACACTCCCAGGTACACCGCTGATACTGCCAGTTACACATCAAACACTGCCAGGTACACCTCAGACACTGCCAGGTACACCTCAGACACTCCCAGGTACACCTCAGACACTCCAAGGTGCACCTCTGACATTCCCAAGTGCACCTCTGACACTCCTAGGCACACCTCTAACACTCCCAGGTACCTCGAACCTCCCCAGCTACTCGGTGACACTCCCAGGTGCCGTCTGGCCTCCAAGTGCCTCCTGGCTTGCTCCAGGTGCCTCGACCTCCCAGGTGCCTCGCCTCCAGGTGCCTCTGGCCTCCCAGGCCTCCACCAGCATTCCTGGAACACCTCCCCAGCCTCCTGGGTACCACGTCCAACACTCCCCAAGATACACCTAGTGACACTCCCAGGTACATCTCTGACACTCCTAGGTACACCTCTGACACTCCCAGGTACACCTTTGACACTCCCAGGTACACCTCCGATACTCCCAGGTACACCTCCGATACTCCCAGGTACACCTCTGACACTCCTAGGTACTCCTCTGACACTCCCTAGTTCACCTCTGAGACTATCAGGTACACCTCCGATACTCCCAGGTACACCTTTGAGGCTCCCAGGTACTTCACTGACACTCCCTGGTATACCTCTGACATTCCCAGGTACCTCCCGATACTCCAAGGTACACCTCCTGATGCTCCCAGGGCCCTCTGACACTCCCAGGTCCCGCCTCGAGCCTCCCAGGTACAACTCTGACACTCCCAGGTAAACCTCGATACTCCTAGGTACCTCTGACACTCCCCAGGTACACCTCTGGCACTCCTAGGTATTCCTCTGACACTCCCAGGTACACCTCTGACACTGCCAGGTACACCTCTGACAATCCCAGGTACTCCACTTACATTCCCTGGTACACTTCTGACACTCCCAGGTACACGTCCGACACTAACAGATACACCTCTGATACTCCCAGTACATCTCTGACACTCCTAGGTACACTTCTGACTCTCCCAGGTACACTTCCGACACTCCCAGGTACACCTCTGACACTCCCAGGTACACCTCTGACATTCCCAGGTACACCTCTGACACTCCCTGATACACCTCTAACACACCCAGGTGCACCGATGACACTGCCAGGTACACCTCTGACAATCCGAGGTACCTGTGACACTCCCAGGTACACCTCTGACACTCCCAGGTACACCTCTGACAGTCCCAGGTACACCTCCGATATTCCCAGGTACACCTCCGATATTCCCAGTTATACCTCTTATACTCCCAGGTACACCTTTGAGACTCCCAGGTACTCCACTGACACTCCCTGGAACACCTCTGACATTCCCAGTTACACCTCCGAGACTTCCAGTTACACCCCTGACACTCCAAGGTACACCTCTGACACTCCCAGGTACTCCTCTGATACTCCCAGGTACACCTCTGACACTCCCAGGTACACCTCCGATACTGCCAGGTACACCTCAGACACTGCCAGGTACACCTCAGAAA
>NW_024738070.1:0-9539 GCF_018991925.1 Homarus americanus | reverse complement strand
CACACACCAAACCTTCACCACCCACACACCAAACAATTACCACCCACACAACATACCATCACCACCCACACACCATTCCACCAACACCCACACACCATACTACCACCACCCACACATAAAACCATCACCACCCACACACCAAACAATTACTACTCACACAACATACCATCACCACCCACACACCAAACCTTCACCACCCACACACCATACTACCACCACCAACACATAAAACCATCACCACCCATACACCATACAATTACTACCCACACAACATACCATCACCACCCACACACCATACCATCACCACCTAGACACACGCCCAAAGAGGGAAGATAGAGTAGTCGCCTACACTGGTACAGTGACTAGTGAATTTTGTTTAGATGTGGCAACTCTGTGGAATGTTTATCTAGCATCCTTAGTCTACCTACTATTGTGAGGTCTCTAGGGCCATTCTGGGAGCTTTAGGGCCATTTGCAAGAAGTTTCGTGGAGTACACGATGCTGTGGTATCCCCATGGTCGCTTTGCAAGAATCACTCGGGGGCTTAAAAACAAAATCTGTGCGATTCATTATTGGAACATGGGAGGTTTCCGTGGTACTCTCACCCCTGTAATAGCCCCTGTCTTATAGGCAGAAGTATTTATATAAATGGGTTAATTACATTGGATTTATATACTTATCACCCTCTGTAACTTTCCACTAGCTATAAGGTAGCATATTCAGAGCATGTGATAAGGTGTGCCCATGGGAAGTAGCGTCACTTAGTGCTGAGCTAAGGCAAAGCCGGCTCTCTTGGCCACCTCTTGCGGCAGTAGTTTGATATCCTTGACGAGAGGAAGACATTATTGAGAGCCATAGTGGATGGCTCCGTCTTCCTTCGAGGTAGGACATATATTACCGTTCTCCCTCGACGGGTGTTACAAGCATTAACACTCACTCCCTCACACAAGGAGGACGTATTTAGAAGAGCTATTTAATATAGCCTCCGTCCTCATGTTAACACTCATAGCTACAGTGATTAAGTTACGGTGATATACACTTGGAACTGTATATGATATAGTTTCTTAATAAATACAGAACGGACAATTGGGTTTGGCTACTCAAACCCTATATACTTTTACATGTTCCAGCCCCATTAACCCAGAAAGAATCAACGGTTAAAGGGCCAGTTCACCCCCGCCCGATGACCACTACGATGGAACTATATATTTTGAAACCAAAGGAAAAGAAATAGAACTGGATGCACCTAAATTGTTGAAATCTGCAAAGGGATAATATTTTTGTATAAGATATCCTCCATATGGAACAGCATATGAAGAATTTTATTGCTCTTTTTAAAATAATTCCATGTTTGTGTAGGAACATCCGCCAGCCTCTACTTGTCTCATCGCCACTTATATCCTCCAAATTCTTCTAACCATCAATAAAGGGAAGCCTTTAGAATAGCTAATCCAAATAATTTGTGTGTAGGAATGTATGGAAATCAAATTAAGCTAAAAAAAAGTCGTAAGTGGCCTAATTTGAGAGTGGTAACAGCGGCTCCATCAGTGATGGTAAATGACGTCCCTTATCAGAAATAATATCGACCCAATTTTCGTAATGATCGCAATTAATAATCGTCCAACACTACCAAAATATATATTGCATTAGCATAAATATTTAGTAGCCTAAATTTAAAATTTTAACAATTTCAAATATGTCAGGTGGCCTGTACCAGGGTAGCTCCCAGGCCCTAACACATTAGACAGTTTTTGATTATGCGATTTCTTTTCCTCTTTTTGTTTTCATTATAGATGGCAAATATCAAGGATTTCTATATATTTAATGACAATGTTGATATACAGCCATTTATATTTTGTCTACAAGTATAGTTGAATCAAGTGTGAATACATTGGCCTTGTAAGTCAATGATTCCAAACAAAAATGAATAATGTCTAACAAAATAAAAGAAATTGGTGGTATTATTATCTTTTCGGTCATCCAGGGAATTTTAGGATTTTAAGTTGATCGATTTTCTTCCAGTTAGGTTAAGTTAGGTAGGTTAGGTTAACATTTTGAGCATTAAAATTTCAAGGGGCTATAATTTTTTTCTATGAATTTCTAAAAAAAAAAAGAAAAAAAGACAACTGTTTTGAAATCACCATAAAAATCTACATTAGAAAAGTAATTTATTTTTTCAAGTTTTTGCGTGCGTTTTGCATATGAAACCGAAAAAATCCGAGTTTCCATTTATTATTTTTAACAGAAAAATTACCCACAATATGTAGGTGTTGGAAACATAAATGTTTACCCTCATAAATAAAGATGTTTTATAATTTGCAAATTTAGCTAACACAATAGTAATGCCTTTATTTTCACTTACAGGTGGAGATACAGCTGACTATTCACCTATCACCAATACTGAAGAAATAAATCTAGGTATCATGGTTGATGTGGAATTTTTCCGGTTACTGGGAAGATTCTGATATTTGCTACCTAACCTAAGCTTGGAATTGGTTCCCAGACTTGGAACAGAAAAATTTGGAGACTCTCCCGTAAAATCCCCAAATTATTAATTATTTTATCCTTGAATTTTCCTCATAGACTAGAAAAAATGCAGTTTCTGGAATTTTCTGAAAATATGCCTCGGAGAAATCATAACATATGCCTTAATATATTTTTTTTTACAATTTGCATAATATACAGTGCATGGATATGATGTATTAATATATTTGTGAAAATTTTGCATTATTTTTCCTTTAAAATACTGTTCTCTTGATCATCCATATCTTATAACATATCCTGCTTTAATAAAGGCTATAATCTGATATTAGCATTATCAATTTATTCTTATCCTTATTATTACTACAGTTCATACTAAACATTAAAAAATGCAGAAATAATTTGCAATTAACATTTCAGACTGCATTGAGGATATTTTTAAACCATTTATTTATAATTTTGCTCGATGTTTAACATTATTAGTCTCTGATGAGTTGGTAAAATTTCATGAATATACCTACTGTATATGGGTTCCATGACATTTGCTCACAAGATAAATCTAACTTAACCTAACCTAACCTAACATGTCTTCCTTTCCACTGTTGTTGAGTATATGCCTTGTGAACAAATGTCTGCACATTTCCCATATGAAGCCTCTCTGGTGAGGATCCATAAACAGTACTTAAATGTAATGTTTTTTTTTCTTCAAAATAAAAGACCATTTAAACAGCGGATACTTTTCTCCAACCGCTGGTTTAGTCCATGTCATTAACATATTGTATACATTTTTACTCCTGCATTGGGAAAATGTTCATGTCTTACTATAATCAGGTGGAGATAAGTAGGAAAATTATCTCAAGGTATCATATCTTTATACTTGTATAATATGAAAATAAAGATTTTTTGGACAAAGATTTAGTAAAGACAAAGAAGAAAGGAACAGATAATACACTCTATTCCTATTTCCTTATGGTTGTTACAGGCTTTATTTACTTATACTCACTGTAAGTGATCGTATTTCATATCCTGAATTGGCTTTTAATCCAAGAAAATAGGAAAATGAGGTGCACCTTAGCTTGGGATTCAAGTTTTTCATGCTCGTAAATCGTGCAGCAAGAACAAACGTTTCGTGCCATTGACAACGTTTTGAGGGTGCAAGCACACCAACCTCCTAGTCTTCCACCAGTTGGTACACCTGACTACACCACGATGACGTAGTAACAACAAACGACGGTCGGGAACCACCATGGCCATTCTTGAATAATCACTAAACCTTTCTTCCATTGTATTACGACCGCCGGGATAACACAGCATCGTGTACACCAAGGCAGTTCTTGCATTTGGCCCTTAATACGATGTAAACAAACGCAGAGTTGCCACATGTCACACAACGTGCCAGCCACTGTACCAGGAATAAGTGTTGGAGACTATGCCAACTTTATCTGAGGTGAAGGAGACCACAAGATCCTTCAACAATAACAAAACTCCTGCAGGAAATATGGGAAAAAGAACGATACCAATGTTTGGGAAAAGGTCCTCCCAAGGTCTATACTCCAAAGAAATAGTCAAACGTATTGGTGAATTCAAGGTAACAGATAGAAAATCAAGTTTTGTATAACGAAATTTTGCGTCTTGGGTTTTACCCAATACATACAACCTAACCTACCCTAACCTAACCTAACCTAGCCTAACCTAGCCTAGCCTAGCCTAACAAAACTCAACCAAACAAACGTAAGCTAACCTAACCTAAACTAATTTAACCAAACCTAATCAAACTCAACCCAAACAACCGTAACCTAACCTAACCTAGAGCAAAATTTCGCTTTCTGGTTATTTTCCAAACAATCACTAAGCGTTGTGCTTAGTTTTCGTTCTTTGAGCCCAACATATACATATCGCATATATAGATGTCTGGAGGTGGATTTACAGGTATATACTGGTGTCATAGTTGGTGACACACAGGTAGCTCACCAGCCTGGGTGGTGGTGATGTACAGTCACCTCAAAAAGCCTGTGTCTCCTTCCGAACGACTCAGTATCGAAACTAAATGTTTCTCACCTGAGGATATTATACACACCTTTCATAACATTCCGTTTTGAATGTAAAAGTAAACAATACGAACAAACAAATGATTCCTCTCTCTCTCTCTCTCTCTCTCTCTCTCCAGCTGAAGATGGCAGGTTATTGAAGTTCTCAGGAAGAATGTTATTCTTAATATATATATAAATATATATATATATATATATATATATATATATATATATATGTGTGTGTGTTATGGAGAGAGAAGTGGAAAAGACGGAATGCTGCATTTAGCACGTTAAAGGAAAGATGCAGTTTCTAGAACAATTTCTTAGGGGGGTCGTATATTGTTTTTTCTCTCAGCACATGAGATTATGTTGTCTTTTTTAGGGGGTCGATTGTAATATTCAGAAATTTCAGAGTAATTTCAAACACCGCGCAATTGGCGATACTGAGCTTTCAATGTCGTCGGAGGGAAGAGAGCGCTCCCTGCACATAGCGAGAGGTTGTGGAACTAGGCCTAAGTGATATTAAATGTAATTTGCCGAATTAATAATGATGCGATTCATGAAGTTAAGGGACTATTATTGAATTTGAAATTATTATAGATCGTTTATCAGTCTGAATAATGTCACGGGTGTCCCAAGGAGTTATTAGTTAGGCGGAAAATATGTCACATAGGCCTAAGCTAACGCCTTGAGAGGATACGAGGCGGGCTCTCTCTCAGTCACGGGGAAGCATTCAGACAAACAAGACGTCCCTGCGCGTCCGTCACAGAAATAGTCACGTGGTCTAGTCACCTGTGTTGCACTATTGCAGTATAACAAGTAAGTCATTCGATCTCAGACAGGGTTAGATAGGGCAGTGGTAAAGTTAACAAGAGCTAACAGTGAGTTCACTTCAGGGTTTCCGTCAGAACCCACTTGACCGGAGTTTGACCGCGAGTTTGACTGCGAGAGACTGACTGCCGTTTGAGACTGCCGTTGATGATTGATGCTTGGCGAATGTCGCCTTCGGAACGATCAGTGTAGGCTTGTCACTGGTTAGCGAGGTAGCAAAGGACCTCTTGAATGAACGAGTGCTCCCAACAACTAAAACGACACGGGACCAGCATCAGCAGTGGGTGATCAGTTCTTACCACGTGGGTGCACAACACCACGTGTCCTCGGTCAGCTAGAAGTGTTACCTACTGGCCATAGACACCTGCTGGCGTTCTCTCTTCCCGCCCATGGACGCACTGGGAGTACACTGAGGCTATCTGAGTAAATTAATGGTCACACACTGAGACCATGAGTCTAGGGGATACCTAGAGGAACATTTTATCTCCCTTATTACGGGTGTATGTTGAGTTGGGTGGAGCATGGTTCACGAGTATTGGTGGACCCAGTAACATATCAATAATAGTGACTATATTTGTGTGTAGTTAATACCATTTCTCAGTTACTGATGTTATCTTGATAGTATTGTTTTTTTAATGTTGCGTCACTAAGTGGAACCAGATTGATACTGTGATTTGATTCTTTTAATGCATCTGATTTTTCTTCATAATTCCGATCTCAGGTATAACCTTTGTTCCCCAGAGTAGTGTTTAAGTTAGGTTAGGAATTGTGCATCTGTTGGGGTGATATAATTTTGTTGAAAGCCCTTAAGGCCTGTTTCATGTGTGTAAGCAACATTTCTTAATACTTTAAATTTATTGTTGCCTGAGCTTCTAATAAGTTCTATATCTTGTATAACTTTTATTCCCCAGAGTAGTGTTTTAAGTTTAAGTTAAGAGGTGCGCATATTGGTGTACCATTATTTGACTGTGTTTGTAGTGTTGGAGGGAATATAAGTGTCTAAATTTTACAGTGTGTCTCATTCATCCCAGTCACAGACGCTATCCTTCCACGGGTCACGGACAATTCATTTTGTTTAGTAGATTTAAGTGTTCTTGTGCAGGTTCGGGATTTTTCTCAAAGGGGCGCTTCCACTGCCATTACCATCTAATAATCTTTAATAAACCCCAAGTCAAGTGAGAAATTAAAGTCCAGTAAATTCCGACCGGTTACATAAATATTAGGGTGTGTCATAGGAGGGAAGATCAGCTAAAACTAATGGCCCATCACTTTTTTGGTAGATTTTAGTGTATATAAACAGAAAATAATTTCAGTTTCAATATTTTGCAACCTTTTGCTAGGTAAATTTTAGCGTGAAATTTATCGAAAATCTAACGTACAGCTGCATTAGTGCATTACACCAAATAGTGAACATTGCTTTCTGACTTCATTCTTAACAACCTAACCAACAATATTTTTTTCTGTTTCAGATTCTGATGCATTTATAAGTTGATAATATTTGCGATGGCTGCTTGTGTCAGGACGAGGAACCAAAAATCCAGCCATCTCAGTCACTATCTTGGGCCTGGGAGAGAGCTCCTGAAGTCGGAGTTGCCTACATTGAGAGATGCTTTGAGATACGGTGTTTTAATCAGGCAAATCAGTGAAAAGAACCAAAGAACTTACACAAACAAAGACATTGCCAGCGATATGACCAAAGCTGTCTTGGCACAGTACACTCTGGCTAACGCTCAGTTCAAGCCTCCAGTCATAACAGGTCAGAAGAAGATTAGTGAGAGACTGCTAGCCAGTTGGGAAAAGGCAAGAGATATCTCTCTTGGGAGAGGAAAACTTGCAGTTAAGGACAGCTTTGCCAAGCAACTGGACCAGTTATTTGACATAATTACTTGCAAGTGCCCAATTGTTCTCTGTCCTGAGTTTGGATGCGATCGTGACTGTAAATCCGAGGCCCACATCTCCCTGTAGTATTTGCAAGCGTGAACTGAAGATTCCCAGGATCGAACTGCATTTGTCAAAGCACAGAGAGAGAAGATTGGCAGATAGGGGCTCAGTGATTTCTTGGTGTAGCCAAGATATTCCGGAGTCCAAGAGACAGGAGGCTGCCACAGAAAGACAGAAGAGGAGAAGAGTTGCCGAGGAAAAGAGACTTGAGAAGGCCCAGGAGAGGTAAAAAAGGCTGACAGATTGGAGTCAGGTTTTTGATTCAGGAGTTTAATGATCATGGCTAGATCCGGAGTGCTGACCAGGAGAATGGTGACTTGGTCCCTAACCCAGAAAATAATGATCCCAAACCTTCCAGGCATAAGATTCGAAATAGGAAAGATATCCCGAGCATAGCTCTGGCCAGCATGCGACACCACACTGGTCTCAGAGAAACTGCAGAGATAGCAACAGCTGCCTGGGTTGACGGTGGTTTGATAACACCTGATGATGTTCACCTGGTGATAGATCACAACAAAGTAAGGAGAGCTCAGGAGAAACTTGTCAGTAACCTAGAAGAGGAGTTTGATAAGGGGATAAGAGAAAATGGAATCAATTGTTTATTCTTTGATGGGAGAAGGGATGACACTAAAGTGTTCATGAAAGTTGGAGATTCTGACAAGTTGTTCCCTGCCATGGTGAAGGAGGAACACTACTCCTGCTGCAGTGAACCAGGAGGGAAGTATTTGTGGCATTTCACTCCAGAGAAAGATGACATCAGGAAACCAGCTGAGATAGTTGCAGATAACATTGTGAACTGGCTCAGAGAGAGGAACAGACCAGACCCTGCAGGCTGAGGACAGCACCAACACGAACACAGGGTGGCAAGGGGGGGTCAGTATAGTGGATAGAGCGGAAGATTGGGAGGAAGCTGGTCTGGATTGTTTGTGACCTCCACACCAACGAAGGCTACTCAGACATCTTGGATCCAGGAGCTGGATGGCAAGACTTTTCAAACAACAGATGGTCTGGGTCCTCTTGGCAAGATGCTGACCTCTGCCACTGAGTTAGAAATAAACTGAGCTTTGAAAAAATCACAGTTGGCCCTCCACTCGTTGAGCTTGCACATACTGTCATTGACGACCTTGAGTACTGACCAGTACTATGGTTACATGATTTGCAGTGCCATCAAAACTGGGGTCATGCCTGATAGACTTGTTGCCTGCAGATAGGTCTAGCCCCACATTCTAGGTGGTTTCACAACGGCTCAGGTTCTGCAGAATTTGGGTCGCTCATCATAAACTGAAAGGGAACCAGCTTCACAACCTGAGACTTATTGTCCAATTCATCGTGAGTGTCTACTTGCCAAATTGGTTCAACACCAAGGTCAAGTCATTGTTCTCCGAAGGTCCGAGGCATGTTCTCTTCCAGCTTGAGCTCCTGAGGAGTCAGCCAAGGAAGGTTGTTCAGATTGTGGAGCAGACTGTGAGGAGATCTTCCTGGTATGCTCATCTCGAGGCAGTTTTGCAGACAATGCTCTGCAGTAAGGATGAGGAGGAGAGAAGAGTAGCAGTCAAAAAGATCTTGGATATGAGACTTATGAGAGGATCTGGGCATGACGAATCAGTTGGTGACGATTCCTTCAGGGTCAGGAAGACTCCTGAAGTCAATCTAGGTGCCAAGACCTTCACTGATCTCCTAGATCTGGATAACATCCAGGCTGGCAGTGAGCCCCCTCTTACCTGCAGCCTCACCAATGTTCAAGTCAGAGCTTTTCTGGACAACCCCATGCATGTCCCTGCCTGGCCCTCGCACACCCAGAGTATAGAGCGTTGTGTACAGCAAGTGAGCGAGGCCAGCAGTCATGTGTACAGCCAGGAGAGGAGGGAAGGCTACATCCGAGCTCAGGTGGTCAGCAGGGAGGTGATGAGTAGAAACAGAAGCAAGAAAGACATGTTCTCTATGGTGTGCAGCAACACCGGGTCGTAGTAGTAAAACAGGTTTTTGTATTTGATGATTTTGTTTTCTAAAGGAATATTAAATATAATAAATGTGTCAAGATCATTCGTTTCACTATTCTGGATCATTTTCATCCTAATAAATTAACCTGATACATTTACTTTACTTTAAATAAGCTATTTAGTGGTGTTGGTAAAGGGTGGGAATACTGAATTTTCATAAGATTTCAAGTTAAAATTTACCTAGCAAAAAATAAAAACTTTTCAAATCTGAAGATATCACATGATTCTGCACATAGAACTACATCATTAATACCATG
>NW_024738069.1:0-20293 GCF_018991925.1 Homarus americanus | reverse complement strand
TAGTCGAGTATATACAAAGTCCCCTGATCGAGTATAACAAGTCCCAAGATCGAGTATAACAAATTCCCTTCATCGAGTACAACAAAGCCCCCTCATCGAGTATAAAAAAGCCCCCTGGTCCAGTAAAACAAAGTCCCTGATTGAGTATAACAAAGCCCCTTCATCGATTTTAACAAAACCCTCTGATCGAGTATATAAAAGCCCCCTGGTCGAGTATAACAAACTCCCCTGTTCGAGTATACTAAAGTCCCCTGATCGAAGATAACAAATTCACAAGATCGAATATAACAAAGCCCCCCGATCGAGTATAACAAAGTACGCTGATCAAGTATAACAAAGTACCCTGAACGAGTCTAACAAAGTCCCCAGGGCGAGTATAACAAAGTCCCCTGATCGAGTATAACAATGTCCCCTGATCGAGTATAACAAAGTCCCGTCATCGAGTATAACAAAGCCTCCTGATCGAGTATAAGAAAGGCACCTGATCGAGTAAAAAAAAGGCCCCTGGTCGAGTATAACAAAGTCCCCTGGCCGAGTATAACAATGTCCCCTGATCGAGTATAACAAAGCCCTCTCATCGAGTTTAACAAAACCCGCTGATCGAGTATAAAAAAGCCCCCTGGTCGAGTATAACAAAGTCCCCTGGTCGAGTATAACAAAGTCCCATTATCGAGTATTACAAAGGACCCGAATCGAGTATAACAAAGGCCCCTGGTCGAAAATAACAAAGTCCCCTGAACAAGTATACTAAAGTCCCCTGATCGAGTATAACAAAGTCCCAAGATCGAGTATAACAAAGCCCCCCGATCGAGTATAACAAAGTCCGTTGATCGAGCATAACAAAGCCTCCTGATCGAGTATAACAAAGCCCCCTCGTCGAGTATAAGAAAGTCCCCTGGTCGAGTATAACAAAGTCCCCTGATCGAGTATAACAAAGGACCCTAATGGAGTATAACAAAGTCCCAAGATCGAGTATAACAAAGTCCTCTGATCGAGTATAACAAAGTTCCCTGATCGAGTATAACAAAGTCCCGTCATCGAGTATAACAAAGCCCCCTGATCGAGTATAACAAAGTCCCCAGATCAAGTATAACAAAGTACCCTGATCGAATATAACAAAGCCACCTCATCGAGTATAAAAAAGCCCCCTGGAAGAGTATAACAAAGTCCCTGATCGAGTATAAAAAAGCCCTCTGATCGAGTATAACAAAGCCTCCTCATCGAGTAAAAAAAAGGCCCCTGGTCGAGTATAACAAAGTCCCCTGGCCGAGTATAACAATGTCCCCTGATCGAGTATAACAAAGCCCTCTCATCAAGTTTAACAAAACACGCTGATCGAGTATAAAAAAGCCCCCTGGTCGAGTATAACAAAGTCCCCTGGTCGAGTATAACAAAGTCCCATGATCGAGTATTACAAAGGCCCCGAATCGAGTATAACAAAGGCCCTTGGTCGAAAATAACAAAGTCCCTTGAACGAGTATACTAAAGTCCCCTGGTCGAGTATAACAAAGTCCCAAGATCGAGTATAACAAAGCCCCCCGATCGAGTATAACAAAGTCCGTTGATCGAGTATAACAAAGCCCCCTTATCGAGTATAACAAAGCCCCCTCGTCGAGTATAAGAAAGTCCCCTGGTCGAGTATAACAAAGTCCCTGATCGAGTATAACAAAGCCCCATGATCGAGTATAACCAATTCCCCGAATCGAGTATAACAAAGTCCCCTGATCGAGTAAAACAAACACCCTTGATCGAGTTGAACAAAACCCCCTGATCGAGTATAAAGAAGCCCCCTCTTCGAGTATAACAAAGTCCTTTGGTCGAGTATAACAAAGTCCCATGATCGAGTATAACAAAGGCCCCTTATCGAGTATAACAAAGGCCCCTGGTCGAGTATAACAAGATGCCCTGATCGAGCATAACAAATTCCCCTGATCGAGTATAAAAAAGTCCCCTGATCGAGTATAACAAAGCCCCCTGATCGATTATAACAAAGTCCCCTGATCAAGTATAACAAAGCCCCCTCATCGAGTTAAAAAAAACCCTGATCGAGTATAACAAAGACCCCTTATCGAGTATAACAAAAGCCCCTGGTCGAGTATAACAAAATCCCCTGATCGAGTAAAACAAAGTCCCCTCATCGAGTATAAATAAGTGCCCTAATCGAGCATAACTAAGTCCCCTGATCGAGTATAACAAAGGACCCTAATGGAGTATAACAATGTCCTAAGATTGAGAATAACAAAGTCCTCTGATCGAGTATAAAAAAGTCCCCTGATCGAACATAACAAAGTCCCCTGATCGAGTATAAGTAAGAGCCCTAATCGAGCATAACTAAGTCCCCTGATCGAGTATAACAAAGGACCCTCATGGAGTATAACAAAGTCCCAAGATCGAGTATAACAAAGTCCTCTGATCGAGTATAACAAAGTCCCCTGATCGAACATAACAATGTCCCGTCATCGAGTATAACAAAGCCCCCTGATCGAGTATAAAAAAAGGTCCCTGGTCGAGTGTAAGAAAGTCCCCTGGTCGAGTATAACAAAGTCTTATTATTGAGTATAACATAGGCCCCTGATCGAGTATAACAAAGGCCCCTAATCGAGTATAACAAAGTCCTCTGATCGAGTATAACAAAGTCCCCTGATCGAGTATAACAAAGCCCTCTGATCGAGTATAACAAAGCCCCATGATCGAGTATAAAAAAAGCTCCCTGGTCGAGTATAAAAAAGTCTTATTATTGAGTATAACATAGGCCCCTGATCGAGTATAACATAGGCCCCTGATCGAGTATAACAAAGGCCCCTAATCGAGTATAACAGAAACCCCTGATCGAGTATAACAAAGTCCTTGGTCGAGTATAACAAATTCTTGATCGAGTATAAATTCACCTGATCGAGTATAACAAAGATCTTTTGGATCGAAAGTATAACAAAGGCCCCTGATCGAGTATAACAAAGGCCCTGGTCGAGTATGCAACAGAGTCCCCTGACTGAGCATAACAAAGTCCCCCTGATCGAGTATAACAAAGTTCCTGATCGAGTATAACAGCCCTTATCGAGTATAACAAAGTCCCCTGGTCGAGTAAAACAAAGTCCCCTGATCGAGTATAACAAAGTTTTAGGATCGAGTATAACAAAGTCCCCTGATCGAGTATAACAAAAGTCCTCTGATCGAATATAACAATGTCCCCTGGTCGGAGTATAACAAAGTCCCATGATCGAATATAACAAAGTCCCATGATCGAGTATAACAAAGTCCCCTGATCGAGTATAACAAAGTTCCCTGATCGAGTACAAAGCCCCTGATCGAGTATAACAAAGTCCCCTGGTCGAGTAAAACAAAGTCCCCTGATCGAGTATAACAAAGCTTTCTGATCGAGTATAACAAAGTCCCCTTATCTAGTATAAAAAAGCCTCCTGATCGAGTATAACAAACTCCCCTGATCGAGTATAACAAAATCCCCTGGACGAGTATAACAAAGTCTCCTGATTGAGTATAACAAAGCTCCCTGATCGAGTATAACAAATTCCCCTGATCGAGTATAACAAAGTCCCCTGATCAAGTATAACAAAACCCCCTGGTCGAGTATAACAATGTCCCCTGGTCGAGTATAACAAAGTCCCATGATCAAATATAACAAAGGCTCCTTATCGAGCATAACAAAGGCCCCTGGTCGAGTATAACAAAGCTCTGTGATCGAGTATAACAAAGTCCCCTGATCGAGTATAACAAAGTCCCCTGATCGAGAATAACAAAGTCCCCTGATCGAGTAAAGCAAACAGACCTAATTGAGTATAACAAAGTCCTCTGATCGAGTATAAAAAAGTCCCCTCATCGAGTATAACAAAGTCCCCTTATCGAGTATAATAAAGCCCCCTGATTGAGTATAACATATTCCCCTGATCGAGTATAACAAAGTCCCCTGATCAAGTATAACAAAACCCCCTGATCGAGTATAAAAAAGCCCCCTGGTCGAGTATAACAATGTCCCCTGGTCGAGTTTAGCAAAGTCCCATGATCGAATATAACAAAGGCTCCTTATCGAGCATAACAAAGGCCCCTGGTCGAGTATAACAAAGTCCCCTGATCGAGTATAACAAAGGCCCCTAATCGAGTATAACAAAGTCCCATGATCGAGTATAACAAATTCCCCATATCGAGTATAACAAAGTTCCCTGATCGAGTATTACAAAGCCCCCTGATCGAGTATAACAAAGTCCTCTGGTCGAGTATAACAGTGTCCCCTGATCGAGTATAACAAACCCTTCTGATCGAGTATAACAAAGCCCCCTGATCGAGTATAAAAAAAGCCCTCTGGTCGAGTATAACAAAGTCCCCTAGTCGAGTATAACACAGGCCCCTGATCTAGTATAACAACGTCCCCTGATCGAGTATAACAAAGTCCCCTGGTCGAGTATAACAAATTCCCCTGATCAAGGCTAACAAATTCCCCAGATCGAGTATAATAGAGTTCCCTGATCGAGTATAAGAAAGGCCCCTGATCGAGTATAACAAAGACCCCGGATCAAGTATAACAAATTCCCCTGATCGAGTATAACAAAGTCCCCTGATCGAATATAACAAAGTTACCTGATCGAGTATAACAAACCCACCCTGATCGAGTATAACAAATTCCCCTGTTCGAGTATAACAAAGTCCCCTGATCGAGTATAACAAAGCTCTGTGATCGAGTATAACAAAGCCCCCTGATCGAGTAAAAAAAAGCCCCCTTGTCGCGTATAACAAAGTCCCCTGGTCGAGTATAACAAAGTCCAATTATCGAGTATAACAAAGATCCCTGATCGAGTATAATAAAGGCCCCTGGTCGAGTATAACAAAATCCCCTGATCAGTATTTCGAAAATCCCCTGATCGAGAGTATAAAGTCCCTGATCGAGTAAAACAAACACCCTGATCGAGTATATGAAGTCCCTGATCGAGAGTGTAACAAACCCTCATCGAGTATAACAAAGTCCCCTGATCCAGTATAACTAAGTCCCCTGATCGCGTATAACAAAGTTCCCTGATCGAGTATAACAAAGTCCCCTGATTGAGTATAACAAAGTCCCCTGAACGAGTATAACAAAGTCCCCAAATTGAGTATAACAAAGCCTCCTCGTCGAGTATAACAAAGTCCCCTGATCGCGTATAACAAAGCCCTCTGATCGAGTATAACAAAACCCCCTGACCGAGTATAAAAAAAGCCCCCTGGTCAAGTATAACAAAGTTCCCTGATCGAGTATTACCAAAGCCCCCTCATCGAGTATAACTAAGTCCCTGGTCAAGAGTATAATAAAGTCCCCTGATCGAGTATAACAAAGCCCTCTGATCGTGTATATCAAAGCCCCCTGATCGAGTATAAAAAAAGCCCCCTGGTCGAGTATAACAAAGTCCCCTGGTCGAGTATAACAAAGTCTTATTATTGAGTATAACAAAAGGCCCCTGATCGAGTATAACAAAGACCCCTGATCGAGTATAACAAAGTCGTCTGATCGAATATAACAATGTCCCCTGGTCGAGTATAACAAAGTCCCATTATCAAATATAACAAAGTCCCATTATCGAGTATATGAAGGCCCCTAATCGAGTATAACAACGGCCCCTGGTCGAGTATAACAAAGTCCCTGAATTAAAGTATAGCAAAGTCCACTGATCGAGTATAACAAAGTCCCTGATCGAGTATAACAAAAGTTCCTGATCAGGTATATGAGCCCTGATCGAGTATAACAAAGTCCCCTGGTCGAGTAAAACAAAGTCCCCTGATCGAGTATAACAAAGCTTTCTGATCGAGTATAACCAAGTCCCCTGATCGAGTATAAAAAAGTCGTCTGATCGAATATAACAATGTCCCCTGGTCGAGTATAACAAAGTCCCATTATCGAATATAAAAAAGTCCCATTATCGAGTATAACAAAGGCCCCTGATCGAGTATAACAACGGCCCCTGGTCAAGTATAAAAAAATTTCCTTGTCGAGTATAACAAAGTCCCATTATCGAGTATAACAAAGGCCCCTGATCGAGTATAACAAAGTCCCCTGATCGAGTACAACAAAGTCCCCTTATCGAGAATAACAAAGTTCCCAGGTCGAGTATAACAAAGCCCTCAGATCGAGTATAGCAAAACCCAAGATCGAGTATAAAAAAGTCCCCTGATCGAGTATAACAAAGAACCCCCTATTGAGTATAAAAAAGCATCCTGATCGAGTATAACAAACTCCCCTGATCGAGTATAACAAAATCCCCTGGACGAGTATAACAAAGTCTCCTGATTGAGTATAACAAAGCTCCCCGATCGAGTATAACAAATTCCCTTGATCGAGTATAACAAAGTCCCCTGATCAAGTATAACAAAACCCCCTGGTCGAGAATAACAATGTCCCCTGGTCGAGTATAACAAAGTCCCATGATCGAATATAACAAAGGCTCCTTATCGAGCATAACAAAGGCCCCTGGTCGAGTATAACAAAGTCTTATGTTTGGGTATAACATAGGCCCCTAATCGAGTATAACAAAGGCCCCTAATCGAGTGTAACAAAGTCCCCTGATCGAGTATAACAAAGTCCCCTGATAGAGTATAACAAAGATCCCTGATCGAGTATAACAAAGGCCCCTGATCGAGAATAACAAAGGCCCTTGGTCGAGTATAACAAAGTCCCATGACCGAGTATAACAAAGTCCCCTGATCGAGTGTAATAAAGCCCCCTGATCGAGTATAACAAACTCCCCTGATCGAGTATAAGAAAATTCTCTGATCGAGTATAACAAAGTCTCCTGATTGAGTAAAACAAAGCTCCCTCATCGAGTATAACAAATTCCCCTGATCGAGTATAACAAAGTCCCCTAATGAAGTATAACAAAACCCCCTGATCGAGTATCAAAAAGCCCCCTGGTCGAGTATAACAATGTCCCCTGGTCGAGTTTAACAAAGTCCCATGATCGAATATAACAAAAGCTCCTTATCGAGCATAACAAAGGCCCCTGGTCGAGTATAACAAAGTCCCCTGATCGAGTATAACAAAGGCCCCTAATCGAGTATAACAAAGTCCCATGATCGAGTATAACAAACCCTTCTGATCGAGTATTACAAAGCCCCCTGATCGAGTATAACAAAGTCCCCTGGTCGAGTATAACAAAGTCCCCTGATCGAGTATAACAAACCCTTCTGATCGAGTATAACAAAGCCCCCTGATCGAGTATAAAAAAGCCCTCTGGTCGAGTATAACAAAGTCCCCTAGTCGAGTATAACCAAGTCCCATTATCGAGTATAACACAGGCCCCTCATCGAGTATAAGAAAGGCCGCTAATCGAGTATAGCAAAGTCCCCTGATCGAGTATAACAAAGTCCCTTGGTCGAGTATAACAAATTCCCCTGATCAAGGCTAACAAATTCCCCAGATCGAGTATAATAAAGTTCCCGATCGAGTATAAGAAAGGCCCCTGATCGAGTATAACAAAGGCCCCTGGTCAAGTATAACAAAGTCCCCTGATCGAGTATAACAAAGTTCCCTGATCGAATATAACAAAGTTACCTGATCGAGTATAACAAAGCCACCCTGATCGATTATAACAAAGCCCTCTAATGGAGTATAACAAAGCCCCCTGATCGAGTAAAAAAAAAGCCACCTGGTCGAGTATAACAAAGTTCCCTGATCGAGTATTACAAAGCCCCCTCATCGAGTATAACTAAGACCCCTGGTCGAGTATAACAAAGTCCCCTGATCGAGTATAACAAAGCCCTCTGATCGAGTATAACAAAGCCCCCTTATCGAGTATAATATAGCCCCCTGGTCGAGTATAACAAAGTCCCCTGGTCGAGTATAACAAAGTCTTATTATTGAGTATAACATAGGCTCCTGATCGAGTATAACAAAGGCCCCTAATCGAGTATGACAAAGTCCCCTGATCGAGTATAACAAAGTCCCCTGGTCGAGTATAACAAATTCCCCAGGTCGAGTATAACAAATTCCCCTGATCGAGTACAACAAATTCCCCTGATCGAGTATAACAAAGATCCCTGATCGAGTATAACAAAGGCCCCTGATCAGCGAGTATAACAAAGTCCCCTGATCGAGTATAACAAAGTCCCCTGATCGAGTATAACAAAGTTCCCTGATCGAGTATAACAAAGCCCCTGATCGAGTATAACAAAGTCCCCTGGTCGAGTAAAACAAAAACCCCTGATCGAGTATAACAAAGCGCTCTGATCGAGTATAACAAAGTCCCCTGATCGAGTATAACAAAGTCCTCTGATCGAATATAACAATGTCCCCTAATTGAATATATCTAAGCCCCCTCTTCGAGTATAACAAAGTCCCCTGATTGAGTATAACAAAGCCCTCTGATCGAGTATAACAACGCCACCTAATAGAGGATTAAAAAAGCCCCCTGGTCGAGTATAACAAAGTCCCCTGGTCGAGTATAACAAAGTCCCATTATCGAGTATAACAAAGGCCCCTGATCGAGTATAACAACGCTGGCCTGAATTCAGGTAAGTCCCCTAATCAGGTATAACAAAAGTCTGATCGAGGTACAACAAGGTTCCCTTATCGTGTGCCAAAAATTCCCCCAGGTCAGCGGTACTTAGGCCTCCAGATCGAGTATAGCAAAACCCAAGATCTAGAGTATAAAAAATTCCCCTGATTGAGTATAACAAAGTCCTCTGATCGAGTATAAAAAAGCCCCCAAATCGAGTATAACAAAGTCCCCTTATCGAGTATAATAAAGCCCCCTGATCGAGTATAACAAATTCCCCTGATCGAGTATAACAAAGTCCCCTGATCAAGTATAACAAAACACCCTGATCGAGTATAAAAAAGCCCCCTGGTCGAGTATAACAATGTCCCCTGGTCGAGTTTAACAAAGTCCCATGATCGAATATGTAAGGCTCTCTATCAAAACAACAAAAAGGTCCTGGTCGAAGGTATAGCAAAGTCTTATTGGAACATAACACTAAGCCCTGATCTGAGTATAACTTAAGGCCCCTAATCGACTATAACCACAAAGTCCCTGATCGAGTATAACAAGTCCCTGATCGAGTAAAACAAACAGGGCTGATTGGGTATAACAAAGTCCTCTAGTCGAAACAAAAAGCCCCCAAATCGAGTATAACCAAGTCCCTTATCGAGTATAATAAAGCCCCCTGATCAAATCTATAACAAATTCCCTGATCAGGTATAACAAGTCCTGATCCAAGTATAACAAACACCTGATCAGTATAGCCCTGATTAGAGAGTATAACAATGTCCCCTGGTCGAGTTTAACAAAGTCCCATGATCGAATATAACAAAGGCTCCTTATCGAGCATAACAAAGGCCCCTGGTCGAGTATAACAAAGTCCCCTGATCGAGTATAACAAACCCTTCTGATCGAGTATAACAAAGCCCCCTGATCGAGTATAAAAAATGCCCTCTGGTCGAGTATAACAAAGTCCCCTAGTCGAGTATAACAAAGTCCCATTATCGAGTATAACACAGGCCCCTGATCGAGTATAACAAAGTCCTCTGATCGAGTATAACAAAGTCCCCTAGTCGAGTATAACAAATTCCCCTGATCAAGGCTAACAAATTCCCCAGATCGAGTATAATAAGGTTCCCTGATCGAGTATAAGAAAGGCCCCTGATCGACCCTGATCGAGTATAAAAAAGGCCCCTGGTCAAGTATAACAAAGTCCCCTGATCGAGTATAACAAAGTCCCCTGATCGAATATAACAAAGTTACCTGATCGAGTATAACAAAGCCACCCTGATCGAGTATAACAAATTCCCCTGGTCGAGTATAACAAAGTCCCCTGATCGAGTATAACAAAGCTCTGTGATCGAGTATAACAAAGCCCCCTAATCGAGTAAAAAAAAGCCCCCTGGTCGAGTATAACAAAGTCCAATTATCGAGTATAACAAAGGCCCTGATCGAGTATAATAAAGGCCCCTGGTCGAGTAAAACAAAGTCCCCTGATCGAATATTTCAAAATCCCCTGATCGAGTATAACAAAGTCCCCTGATCTAGTAAAACAAACACCCCTGATCGAGTATAACAAAGTCCCCTGATCGAGTGTAAAAAACCCCCCTCATACAGTATAACAAAGTCCCCTGATCCAGTATAACTAAGTCCCCTGATCGCGTATAACAAAGTTCCCTGATCGAGTATAACAAAGTCCCCTGATTGAGTATAACAAAGTCCCCTGATCGACTATAACAATGTCCCCAAATTGAGTATAACAAAGCCTCCTCGTCGAGTATAACAAAGTCCCCTAATCGCGTATAACAAAGCCCTCTGATCGAGTATAACAAAGCCCCCTGATCGAGTATAAAAAAGCCCCCTGTTCGAATATAACAAAGTTCCCTGATGGAGTATTACAAAGCCCCCTCATCGAGTATAACTAAGTCCCCTGGTCGAGTATAACAAAGTCCCCTGATCGAGTATAATAAAGCCTCTGATCGAGTATAACAAAGCCCCTGATCGAGTATAAAAAAAGCTCCTTGGTCGAGTATAACAAAGTCCCCTGGTTGAGTATAACAAGGTCTTATTATTGAGTATAACAAATTCCCCTGATCGAGTATAACATATTCCCCTGATCGAGTATAACAAAGATCCCTGATCGAGTATAACAAAGGCCCCTGATCGAGTATAACAAAGGCCCCTGGACGAGTATTTCAAAGTCCCCTGATCGAGAATAACAAAGTCCCCTGATCGAGTATAACAAAGTTCCCTGATCGAGTATAACAAAGCCCCTGATCGAGTATAACAAAGTCCCCTGGTCGAGTAAAACAAAGTCACCTGATCGAGTATAACAAAGCTTTCTGATCGAGTATAACAAAGTCCCCTGATCGAGTATAACAAAAGTCCTCTGATCGAATATAACAATGTCCCCTGGTCGAGTATAACAAAGTCCCATGATCGAATATAACAAAGTCCCATTATCGAGTATAACAAAGGCCCCTGATCGAGTATAACAACGGCTCCTGGTCGAGTATAACAAAGTCCCCTGGTCGAGTATAACAAAGTCCCATTATCGAGTATAACAAAGGCCCCTGATCGAGTATAATAAATTTCCCTGATCGAGTATAACAAAGTCCCCTTATCGAGTATAAAAATGCCTCCTGATCAAGTATAACAAACTCCCCTGATCGAGTATAACAAAATCCCCTGGACGAGTATAACAAAGTCTCCTGATTGAGTATAACAAAGCTCCCTGATCGAGAATAACAAATTCCCCTGATCGAGTATAACAAAGTCCCCTGATCAAGTATAACAAAACCCCCTGGTCGAGTATAACAATGTCCCCTGGTCGAGTATAACAAAGTCCCATGATCGAACATAACAAAGGCTCCTTATCGAGCATAACAAAGGCCCCTGGACGAGTATAACAAAGCTCTGTGATCGAGGTATAACAAAGTCCCCTGATAAAGGTAAAACAAACAGACCTGATTGGTATAACAAGTCCTCCTGATCGAGTATAAAAGTCCCTTATCGAGTATAATCAAGCCCCCTGATTGGGGCTAACAAATTCCCCTGATCGAGTATAACAAACCCTTCTGATCGAGTATAACAAAGCCCCCTGATCGAGTATAAAAAAAAGCCCTCTGGTCGAGTATAACAATGTCCCCTGGTCGAGTGTAACAAAGTCCCATGATCGAATATAACAAAGGCTCCTTATCGAGCATAACAAAGGCCCCTGGTCGAGTCTAACAAAGTCCCCTGATCGAGTATAACAAAGGCCCCTAATCGAGTATAACAAAGTCCCATGATCGAGTATAACAAATTCCCCTGATCGAGTATAACAAAGTTCCCTGATCGAGTATTACAAAGCCCCCTGATCGAGTATAACAAAGTCCCCTGGTCGAGTATAACAGTGTCCCCTGATCGAGTATAACAAACCCTTCTGATCGAGTATAACAAAGCCCCCTGATCGAGTATAAAAAAAAGCCCTCTGGTCGAGTATAACAAAGACCCCTATTCGAGTATAACAAAGTCCCATTATCGAGTATAACACAGGCCCCTGATCGAGTATAACAAAGTCCCCTGATCGAGTATAACAAAGTCCCCTGGTCGAGTATAACAAATTCCCCTGATCAAGGCTAAAAAATTCCCCAGATCGAGTATAATAAAGTTCCGTGATCGAGTATAAGAAAGGCCCCTGATCGAGTATAAGAAAGACCCCTGGTCAAGTATAACTAATTCCCCTGATCGAGTATAACAAAGTCCCCTGATCGAATATAACAAAGTTACCTGATCGAGTATAACAAACCCACCCTGATCGAGTATAACAAATTCCCCTGTTCGAGTATAACAAAGTCCCCTGATCGAGTATAACAAAGCTCTGTGATCGAGTATAACAAAGCCCCCTGATCTAGGCATAGCAAGTCCCTGATCAGGTGTAACAAAACCCCCTCATCAGGTATAACAAAGTGCCCTGATCCCGTGCAACTAAAGTCCCTGATCGCGTATATAAAGTTCCTGATCCGGTATAACAAAGTCCCTGATTGAGTATAACAAAGTCCTGATCGAGTATAACAAAAAGTCCCCAAATTAGGTATAACAAAGCCACCTCGTCGAGTATAACAAAGTCCCCTGATCGCGTATAACAAAGCCCTCTGATCGTGTATAACAAAGCCCCCTGATCGAGTATAAAAAAAGCCCCCTGGTCGAGTATAACAAAGTTCCCTGATCGAGTATTACAAAGCCCCCTCATCGAGTATAACTAAGTCCCCTGGTCGAGTATAACAAAGTCCCCTGATCGAGTATAACAAAGCCCTCTGATCGTGTATATCAAAGCCCCCTGATCGAGTATAAAAAAAGCCCCCTGGTCGAGTATAACAAAGTCCCCTGGTCGAGTATAACAAAGTCTTATTATTGAGTATAACAAAAGGCCCCTGATCGAGTATAACAAAGACCCCTGATCGAGTATAACAAAGTCGTCTGATCGAATATAACAATGTCCCCTGGTCGAGTATAACAAAGTCCCATTATCAAATATAACAAAGTCCCATTATCGAGTATATGAAGGCCCCTAATCGAGTATAACAACGGCCCCTGGTCGAGTATAACAAAGTCCCCTGGTCGAGTATAACAAAGTCCCATTATCGAGTATAACAAAGGCCCCTGATCGAGTATAACAAAGCCCCCTGATCGAGTATAACATAGTCCCCTTATCGAGAATAACAAAGTCCCCAGGTCGTGTATAACAAAGCCCTCAGATCGAGTATAGCAAAACCCAAGATCTAGTATAAAAAAGTCCCCTGATCGAATATAACAAAGTCCCCTTATCGAGTATAAAAAAGCCTCCTGATCGAGTATAACAAACTCCCC
This sequence comes from Homarus americanus, assembly GCF_018991925.1. Classification (NCBI taxonomy): domain Eukaryota; kingdom Metazoa; phylum Arthropoda; class Malacostraca; order Decapoda; family Nephropidae; genus Homarus; species Homarus americanus. The sequence goes on along the minus strand of NW_024738069.1, from coordinate 6,989 downwards.
TGATCGAGTATAACAAAATCCCCTGGACGAGTATAACAAAGTCTCCTGATTGAGTATAACAAAGCTCCCCGATCGAGTATAACAAATTCCCCTGATCGAGTATAACAATGTCCCCGGGTCGAGTATAACAAAGTCCCATGATCGAATATAACAAAGGCTCCTTATCGAGCATAACAAAGGCCCCAGGTCGAGTATAACAAAGTCTTATGTTTGGGTATAACATAGGCCCCTGATCGAGTATAACAAAGGCCCCTAATCGAGTGTAACAAAGTCCCCTGATCGAGTATAACAAAGTTCCCTGGTCGAGTATAACGAATTCCCCTGATCGAGAATAACAAATTCCCCTGATAGAGTATAACAAAGTCCCATGATCGAATATAACAAAGGCTCCTTATCGAGCATAACAAAGGCCCCTGGTAGAGTATAACAAAGCTCTGTGATCGAGTATAACAAAGCCCCCTGATCGAGTATAAAAAAGCCCCCTGGTCGAGTATAACAAAGTCCCCTAGTCGAGTATAACAAAGTCCAATTATCGAGTATAACAAAGGCCCTGATCGAGTATAATAAAGGCCCCTGGTCGAGTATAACAAAGCCCCCTGATCGAGTATTTCAAAATCCCCTGATCGAGTATAACAAAGTCCCCTGATCGAGTAAAACAAACACCCCTGATCGAGTATAACAAAGTCCCCTAATTGCGTTTAAGAAAGCCTCCTCGTCGAGTATAACAAAGTCTCCTGATCGCGTATAACAAAGCCCTCTGATCGAGTATAACAAAGCCCCTCATCGAGTATAAAAAAGCCCCCTGGTCGAGTATAACAAAGTCCCCTGATCGAGTATAACAATGTCCCATTATCGAGTATAACAAAGGCACCTGATCGAGTATAACAAAGGCCCCTGATCGAGTATAACAAAGTCCCCTGATCGAGTATAACAAAGTCCCTTATCAAGAATAACAAAGAACTGATCCTGATCTGATCAGTATAACAAAGCCCCTGATCGAGTATAAAAGCCCCCTGAAGTATAAAAAGAGTATAACAAAGTTCCTGATCGAGTATTACAAAGCCCCCTCATCGAGTATAACTAAGTCCCTGGTCGAGTATAACAAGTTCCCTGATCGAGTATAACAAAGCCCTCTGATCGAGTATAACAAAGCCCCCTGATCGAGTATAAAAAAGCGCCCTGGTCGAGTATAACAAAGTCCCCTGGTCGAGTATAAGAAAGTCTTATTATTGAGTATAACATAGGCCCCAGATCGTGTATAACAAAGGCCCCTAATCGAGTATAACAAATTCCCTGATCGAGTATAACAAAGCCCTTTGATCGAGTATATCAAAGCCCATGATCGAGTATAAAAAAGTCCCCTGATCGAGTATAACAAAGTCCCCTTATCGAGTATAATAAATCCCCCTGATCGAGTATAACAAAGTACCCTGGTCGAGTATAACAAATTCCCCTGATCAAGTATAACAAATTCCCCTAATCGAGTATAAGAAATTCCCCTGATCGAGTATAACAAAGATCCCTGATCGAGTATAACAAAGGCCAACTGATCGAGTATAAAAAAAGGCCCCTGGTCGAGTATAACAAAGTCCCCAGATCGAGAATAACAAATTCCTCTATCGCGTATAACAAAGCCCTCTCATCGAGTATAACAAAGCCCCATGATCGAGTATAAAAAAAGCCCCCTGCTCGAGTATAACAAAAGTTCCCTGATCGAGTATAACAAAGCCCTGATCGAGTATAGCAAAGCCCCCTGATCGAGTATAAAAAGCCCCTGGTCGAGTATAACAAAGTCCCTGGTATAACAAAGTCTTATTGAGGTATAACAGGCCCCTGATCGAGTATACAAAAGGCCCCAATCGAGTATAACAATGTCCCTGATCGAGTATAACAAAGTCCCGAGTACAAAATTCCCCTGAGTATAACAAATTCCCTGATCGAGTATAACAAAGATCCCTGATCAGCTATAACAAAAGGCCCTGATTGAGTATAACAAAGGCCCTGGTAAGTATAACAAAGTCCCTGATGGGTATAACAAAGCCCCTGATCGAGTATAACAAAGTCCCCTGGTCGAGTAAAACAAAGTCCCCTGATCGAGTATAACAAAGCTTTCTGATCGAGTATAACAAAGTCCCCTGATCGAGTATAACATTGTCCTCTGATCGAATATACCAATGTCCCCTGGTCGAGTATAACAAAGTCCCATGATCGAATATAACAAAGGCCCCTGATCGAGTATAACAACGGCCCCTGGTCGAGTATAACAAAGTCCCCTGATCGAGTATAATAAATTTCCCTGATCGAGTATAACAAAGTCCCCTTATCGAGTATAAAAATGCCTCCTGATCGAGAATAACAAATTCCCCTGATCGAGTATAACAAAGTTCCTTGATCAAGTATAACAAAACCCCCTGGTCGAGTATAACAATGTCCCCTGGTCGAGTATAACAAAGTCCCATGATCGAACATAACAAAGGCTCCTTATCGAGCATAACAAAGGCCCCTGGACGAGTATAACAAAGCTCTGTGATCGAGTATAACAAAGTCCCCTGATTGAGTATAACAAAGTCCCCTGATCGAGTATAACAAAGTCCCCTGATCGAGTAAAGCAAACAGACCTGATTGAGTATAACAAAGTCCTCTGATCGAGTATAAAAAAGTCCCCTTATCGAGTATAATAAAGCCCCCTGATTGAGTATAACAAATTCCCCTGATCGAGTATAATAAAGTCCCCTGATCAAGTATAACAAAACCCCCTGATCGAGTATAAAAAAGCCCCCTGGTCGAGTATAACAATGTCCCCTGGTCGAGTTTAACAAAGTCCCATGATCGAATATAACAAAGCCTCCTTATCGAGCATAACAAAGGCCCCTGGTCGAGTATAACAAAGTCCCCTGATCGAGTATAACAAAGGCCCCTAATCGAGTATAACAAAGTCCCGTGATCGAGTATAACAAATTCCCCATATCGAGTATAACAAAGTTCCCTGATCGAGTATTACAAATCCCCTGATCGAGTATAACAAAGTCCTCTGGTCGAGTATAACAGTGTCCCCTGATCGAGTATAACAAACCCTTCTGATCGAGTATAACAAAGCCCCCTGATCGAGTATAAAAAAAGCCCTCTGGTCGAGTATAACAAAGTCCCCTAGTCGAGTATAACAAAGTCCCATTATCGAGTATAACACAGGCCCCTCATCTAGTATAACAACGTCCCCTGATCGAGTATAACAAAGTCCCCTGGTCGAGTATAACAAATTCCCCTGATCAAGGCTAACAAATTCCCCAGATCGAGTATAATAAAGTTCCCTGATCGAGTATAAGAAAGGCCCCTGATCGAGTATAACAAAGACCCCGGGTCAAGTATAACAAATTCCCCTGATCGAGTATAACAAAGTTACCTGATCGAGTATAACAAACCCACCCTGATCGAGTATAACAAATTCCCCTGTTCGAGTATAACAAAGTCCCCTGATCGAGTATAACAAAGCTCTGTGATCGAGTATAACAAAGCCCCTGATCGAGGAGTAAAAAAGCCCTTATGCGTATAACAAAGTCCTGATTAGGAGTATAACAAAGTCAATTATAAGTACAGCAAAGATCCTGATGAGTATAATAAAGGCCCTGGTAGGTAACAAAGTCCCTGATCCGAGTATTTCAAATCCTGATCGAGGTATAACAAAGTCCCTGATCAGGTAAACAGAAAACACCCTGATCGAGTATAACAAAGTCCCTGATGAGTCTTAACAAGCCCCCCATCAGTATAACAAAGTCCCCTGATCCGAGTATAACTAAGTCCTGATACGTATAACAAGTTCCCTGATCGAGTATAACAAAGTCCTGATTGAGTATAACAAAGCCCTGATCGAGTATAACTCGGGGTCCCCAAATTAGGTAACAACAAAGCCTCCTCGTCAGGTATAACAAAGTCCCCTGATCGCGTATAACAAAGCCCTCTGATCGTGTATAACAAAGCCCCCTGATCGAGTATAAAAAAAGCCCCCTGGTCGAGTATAACAAAGTTCCCTGATCGAGTATTACAAAGCCCCCTCATCGAGTATAACTAAGTCCCCTGGTCGAGTATAACAAAGTCCCCTGATCGAGTATAACAAAGCCCTCTGATCGTGTATATCAAAGCCCCCTGATCGAGTATAAAAAAAGCCCCCTGGTCGAGTATAACAAAGTCCCCTGGTCGAGTATAACAAAGTCTTGTGTAGCAGGGAATAACAAAAAGGCCCTGATCGGGCATAACAAAAGACCCCTGTCGAGTATAACAAAGTCCTGCTCGAGTATAACAAAAGTCCTGATGCGAGTATAACAAATTCCCTGATGCGAGGTATAACAAAGTCCCCAAATTGGGTATAACAAAAGCCTCCTCGTCAGGTATAACAAAGTCCCTGATCGCGTATAACAAAGCCCTCTGATCGTGTATAACAAAGCCCCTGATCGAGTATAAAAAAGCCCCTATTAGGAGTATAACAAAAAGTTCCTGATCGAGTATTACAAAGCCCTAATGGTATAATAAGTCCTGATCCGAGTATAACAAAAGTCCCTGATCGAGTATAACAAGCCCTCTGATGCGTGTATATCAAAGCCCCTGATCGGGTATAAAAAAGCCCCTGGTGAGGTATAACAAAGTCCCTGGTCGGGCGCAACAGAATGCAGTATTGAGTATAACAAAAGGCCCTGATGAGTATAACAAAGACCCTAATCACGGAGTATAAAAACAAAGTCCTGCTCGAGTAACAAGTCCCTTGTCGAGTATAACAAAGTCCATTATCAGGTATAACAAGGCCCTGATCTAGTATAACAACGTCCCCTGATCGAGTATAACAAAGTCCCCTGGTCGAGTATAACAAATTCCCCTGATCAAGGCTAACAAATTCCCCAGATCGATTATAATAAAGTTCCCTGATCGAGTATGAGAAAGGCCCCTGATCGAGTATAACAAAGACCCGGGGTCAAGTATAACAAATTCCCCTGATCGAGTATAACAAAGTCCCCTGATCGAATATAAAAAAGTTACCTGATCGAGTATAACAAATCCACCCTGATCGAGTATAACATATTCCCCTGTTCGAGTATAACAAAGTCCCCTGATCGAGTATAACAAAGCTCTGTGATCGAGTATAACAAAGCCCCCTGATCGAGTAAAAAAAAGCCCCCTTGTCGCGTATAACAAAGTCCCCTGGTCGAGTATAACAAAGTCCAATTATCGAGTATAACAAAGATCCCTGATCGAGTATAATAAAGGCCCCTGGTCGAGTATAACAAAGTCGCCTGATCGAGTATTTCAAAATCCCCTGATCGAGTATAACAAAGTCCCCTGATCGAGTAAAACAAACACCCCTCATCGAGTATAACAAAGTCCCCTGATCGAGTGTAACAAACCCCCCTCATCGAGTATAACAAAGTCCCCTGATCCAGTATAACTAAGTCCCCTGATTGCGTATAACAAAGTTCCCTGATCGAGTATAACAAAGTCCCCTGATTGAGTATAACAAAGTCCCCTGATCGAGTATAACAAAGTCCCCAAATTGAGTATAACAAAGCCTCCTCGTCGAGTATAACAAAGTCCCCTGATGGCGTATAACAAAGCCCTCTGATCGAGTATAACAAAAACCCCTGATCGAGTATAAAAAAAGCCCCCTGGTTGAGTATAACAAAGTTCCCTGATCGAGTATTACAAAGCCCCCTGATCGAGTATAACTAAGTCCAATGGTCGAGTATAACAAAGTCCCCTGATCGAGTATAACAAAGCCCTCTGATCGAGTATAAAAAAGCGCCCTGGTCGAGTATAACAAAGTCCCCTGGTTGAGTATAACAAAGTCTTATTATTGAGTATAACATAGTCCCCTGATCGAGTATAACAAAGGCCCCTAATCGAGTATAACAAAGTCCCCTGCTCAAGTATAACAAAGTCCCCTGCTCGAGTATAACAAAGTCCCCTGGTCGAGTATAACAAATTCCCCTGATCGAGTATAACAAATTCCCCTGAACGAGTATAACAAAGATCCCTTGATCGAGTATAACAGCGTCTCCCTAATCGAGTATATCAAAGGCCCCTGGTCGCATAACAAAGTCCCCTGATCGAGTATAACAGAAAGTCCCCTGATCGAGTATAACAAAGTTCCCTGATCGAGTATAACAAAGCCCCTGATCGAGTATAACAAAGTCCCCTGGTCGAGTAAAACAAAGTCCCCTTATCGAGTATAACAAAGCTTTCTGATCGAGTATAACCAAGTCCCCTGATCAAGTATAACAAAGTCGTCTGATCGAATATAACAATGTCCTCTGGTCGAGTATAACAAAGTCCCATTATCGAATATAACAAAGTCCCATTATCGAGTATAACAAAGGCCCCTGATCGAGTATAACAACGGCCCCTGGCCGAGTATAACAAAGTCCCCTGGTCGAGTATAACAAAGTACCATTATCGAGTATAACAAAGGCCCCTGATCGAGTATAACAATGTCCCCTGATCGAGTACAACAAAGTCCCCTTATCGAGAATAACAAAGTCCCCAGGTCGAGTATAACAAAGCCCTCAGATCGAGTATAGCAAAACCCAAGATCTAGTATAAAAAAGTCCCCTGATCGAATATAACAAAGTCCCCTTATCGAGTATAAAAAAGCCTCCTGATCGAGTATAACAAACTCCCCTGATCGAGTATAACAAAATCCCCTGGACGAGTATAACAAAGTCTCCTGATTGAGTATAACAAAGCTCCCCGATCGAGTATAACAAATTCCCCTGATCGAGTATAACAAAGTCCCCTGATCAAGTATAACAAAACCCCCTGGTCGAGTATAACAATGTCCCCTGGTCGAGTTTAACAAAGACCCATGATCGAATATAACAAAAGCTCCTTATCGAGCATAACAAAGGCCCCTGGTCGATTATAACAAAGTCCCCTGATCGAGTATAACAAAGGCCCCTAATCGAGTATAACAAAGTCCCATGTTCGAGTATAACAAACCCTTCTGATCA
>NW_024738068.1:0-11644 GCF_018991925.1 Homarus americanus | reverse complement strand
AAGTTTCTTGGCGCTTGATGGTGGTGCTAGCTGGAGTGTGTTAGGTGCATAAGTCAATAGTGGGCGTATGAGGGCTTTGAATAGGTGTGTTTTGGTTTTGATTGATGCGGTTCTGAATCTGTATATATTCCCGAGTGTTTTGTTTGCGATCAAAGCCTTCATATTGGTGTGTAGTGTCATGGTGGGGGTGTCGTTGAATGTGACTCCTAGGATTGTGTTTGTTCGTTTGATAGTTATAGGTGAAGGGTAAGCGATGTAGGGGTTTAGGTAAATGTGACGTGGTTGTCGTCTTTTGGTGCCGAAGTAGGTGATTTGTGCTTTGTTCGGGTTGGTTTGTATTCGCCATCGGAGTTCCCATTGTGTAACTTGTTCGAGTTCCCTGTGAGCTTTGTCTGTTAGGTGATCAAGAGTTCTGTGTCTGACTAGTTGGGTTACATCGTCGGCGTACTGTATTGTCAGAGAGTCGATGTGTAAGGGGTCGGGTAAGTCGTTTGTGTAAAGAATGTATAGTGTTGGGGACAGGACTGATCCTTGTGGGACTCCTGCATGCAGTGTGAAGTGGTCAGAGTAGGCAGGTGTGACTTTTATCCTCATTTTTCTGTCTGTTAGAAAGTTACATAGTAATTGTTGTGATTTTTGAGGGAGGTTAAAATTGGTGCATATCTTGTACTTTAATCCATCGTGCCAAACTGTGTCGAAGGCTTTTTGTACGTCTTTTGTAATGAGTGCTATCTTGTATGCATCTTTGTTCATGTGGAGGTAGTTTGTGATTATATTGAGTGCGTCTTGAGTTGAGTGGTGTGCTCTGAAGCCGAACTGCTTGTAGGACAGTAGTTGTTCATCTTCAAGGTGGTATCTGAGGCGGGTGTTATATAGTCTTTCAAAAGTTTTGCCTAAGACTTCTAGTATGCTGATCGGTCTGTAGTTTTGAGGATCTGTTGGGTTTTTGTTTGGTTTAGGTATCATGACGGCTGTGGCTGTCTTAAAGAGCTTTGGGAAGTATCCTGTAGCCAGTTGGGTGTTGTAGAGGTATGTAATAGCTGTGATTGTTTCTGGGGGCAGGTGCTTCAGGATTGCTTGACAAATATTGCTGTCACCTGGTGTTTTCTTTTTGGTTTTGTCCAGTGCTTGTGCGACTTCTGTTGGGGTGAAAGGAGCAGTGAGGGTGTGGTCCTGTGTGAGAGTGGAGGTATCTATTGTGTTGTCAGGAGTTGTTCTGTCGTGAAGTGTTTGCATGTGTGTGGTGATGTTGTTTATGTGGTTTAAGATGTACCTTTGTTGTGTGGGGGGGGTGTGGGTGGAAAATGTGTTCCCAGTGTTGTTTTAGTGTTTGTGCTACGTCGGCTGGCTCATTGATTTTCCTACCATTTACTAACAGGTGATCAAAGGGGGGTTTTGCAGTTCCTTTCAGCTTGGCGATCCTTTGCCAAAATTCTCGGGGGTTATGTGTTCTGTGTTCCTGGGCAGCCTCTACGAGTTTTGCCCAGTGAACCTCATGATCTTGACGGAGGCTATGGATGATGTGTGTTCTTAGTGTGGAGATGTCTGTGGAAACTGGTGCTAGGTTAAGTTTGTTTAGTTCGAATCGTGTCCTGTAGCAGTGAAGTAGGCGTTGAGTTCTTATGGAGGGTGTGAAGGAGTATTTTTTCTTGAACCGGTGTTTAGGAATGTGGGTATCTGCTATGGCGGTGATAGTGTTGAAAAGGTGTGTCCAGGTTTCCTCAATCATCCTAGTGGGTTGGTGTTCGAGGTTGAGTGTGTATTGTTGTTCAGAGAGTGTGGTTTTGAAGGCATCCCAATCTGCGTGTTGATACTGGTATTGAGGTGAGGTTGTTGGGAGGAGGATGGGATTGTTGGAGAGGTGAAGAGTGATGGGAATGTGGTCTGAGCCTGATAGGGGGCCGGGAGTGATGTAGTGTTGGAATTGGAGGGCAGGGGTGTTGGTGATGACGATGTCTGGAGTGCCTTTGCCGTGAGCAGCGTAGAATGTGGGGAAGAAAGGGCCAATGTGGTGAAGGTTTTTGTGAGTGACCAAAGCGTGTAGTTGTTGGCCAAGGGGGTCGATGCGGTTGTGTTGGAATGCGGTGTGGTGTGCATTGAGGTCGGCCATTAGTATTACAGGTAGGTGTGAGTTGTTAAAGATGGAGTTTAGGTCTGGGAATGGGATACGCGAGTTAGGTCTTGAGTATGTTGTGCAGATGATAATCTGTCCGTGTTGAGTGTAGATCTTGGCGGCCATGAAGTGTTTGAAGGCAAAGTTGGTGATGAATTCGTGTTTCATGGAGGATCTGATGAGGATTGCAACGCCCTCGAATAGTTCGTGGGGTGATTGTCTGCTTGTGTAGCCGAAGTGCTTGATTTTGGTGTCTGTGCATATTGAGTTGAGGAGGAGGATGTCTGGGTTGTGTTCTTGTATGAGGAGAGAGATGGCATGTCTGTTTGAGTGATATGCTCTACAGTTGTATTGCATAATGGTGATCATGTTGTATAATTTGTTACTTATATGAGATTGAAATTCTGGGGTGCAGGGATGAGGTCTAACTTGTCGAGTGACTGTGAGCGAGGTCTGAGTGAGGTGTATGTAGGTGAGGGATGGGCGGTTACGTGACTGTGTGTGTGGGGGAGTCGGGAGGATGAGTGGAGTGTGCTAGGTTCGTGTCGGGGTTGTTTCCTGTTTTCTTTGGGGTAGTGCCGAATAGATTTACTTTAATTATAGATTGAGTTGGATGTGTGTATTTTATAATTTAGTTGGATGTGTGTATTTTATAATTCTTTTGCAGTCAGGTGTCTAGGAAGAAAGGGGGGAGGTGTTTTTCCTCTTAGGTCTAGTGGTCTTGACCACCATTTCAGTGGGGGGATGGGCAGCCATTTTATTCTTGGGAGTCTGAGGTGTTAGGGGAAGATTGGGTTTGGTTCGGATTTTGGAGGTTCGGGAGTTCATCGTAGTCGTTTGGGAAAAGTCAGGTGTAGGCAAGGTCAAGGTGGAGGGGTCGGGAGGTTTTCGACTGATTATTCCGGGGGGTGAGGTAATAGTAGGTTGGTGAGATAAGTCAGGTGTGGGCATGGCAGAAGTGGAGGGGCGGAGGGAGATTGCAGTGGCTTCTCTGGGGGGAGGGGGTGGCATGCTGGTCCGGTCGGGGATGGGGGCAGTGGGGAAGATGAGGTCAGGACCGGTTCTGAAGGAATCAGGAATGTGTATGGTAGGGAGGCCGTTCTCCCTCAAACCATCAATTGCCAGTTTCAGAAAAAGAGACCTGTTTCCGTTGCTTAGGGAATGTGCCAGAAGTATGATGGTGGTGATTTTTGCATCCATGTCGGAGGAGGGTCCTGTGGTCCAGCAAGTGCGGGTGGGAGGGCCGAGGCAGTAGGGAGTGAGTGGTGGGGAGGTGGAGGTGGTGCTGTGGGGGGTGCTGTAGGAGGTGAAGGTCGGCGGGGAGGGAGTGGTGTTGTGCTATTGTCGAGTCTGATTTTGCACTTGTTGCTGATAGCAGCGTGAGGGCCTTTACAGTTGCAGCATTTAGTTACCGTGGCAGTGCAGTTTCGGTATGAGTGGCCTTGATTGGCACACTTTGAGCAAGTTATTGTGTTACTGCAACGGTTGGTGTTGTGCCCGAATTGGTAGCAATTAAAACATTGGTGTACTTGTATGAAGTGTTGGAATTCAATGTCTCTTGAGGGGATGATATTGCTGCCGATTTTAATTCCGTATGATTTTAATTTGATGGCGTCAGTTTGAGTAGCCGTAGTGATTTTTAACATGGGGAGAGTTCCCATCCGGGCTGCATATGTCATTTGGGGGGTGTTTTGTGAGTTGAGTTCTGTCAATAGGTTAGGGTTGTCAAGGATCTGAGGGATGACTTTTCTACATATGAGGGTGCATTTTGCGCGGTATTCGGGTGAGCTGAGGACCGTTAGGCCATTGTCCCTCAGTCTGTTGTTCATTGCTGGGGAGTGGAATAGGTCGGCATCTTCATCAGTTTGTACAAATATCTTGATAATGTCGTCATTAGTGAAGGAACGGATCTGAAATATACAGGTCAGCTGGAAAATAAGTGAGGCGAGGTCCATGCACGGTTGGATGGTACGGTCCACTTTAATTTTAATTGAAGGCATGTTAACTGTTTGAATTGGAGATTTATGGAGATCTCCCCTAACAGTCCCTAATTTCCTGCGCCCCTCACGTAGGGGAGGCCCTGCACTATCACAGGGGTCCCCAGGCGTATCGGCAGGCTGTGCTGACCCTCCACCCTTCACACAAACACGCACTAGCGAGGTGTGGGGACAGAGGGCGTTTCCAGACGAATACTCCCCTGTACGTCAGCTGACAGGGGAATAGGTCCTTTCACGGCACGGAAGAGAAGGATTAGAGTAGAAGAAAAAGGTCTGAAAACTCACTGCCGACTCTCTCTTCACACCAAGCCCCTCAGCAGCATTCGGGGTTCCTAAGGGAGGTCCGATACTGTAGGAGAGGCTCAATGTGTTGATCGAATCAACAGAATTGTCAGAAGGAGAATGGAGGTTAGGAGCTTGGGTTTTCCAGGGTACGTGGGAAGGTGGGAGAGGTCCAATGACTAGCCAATCAGCTGTGACTGTTCCTTCTCCGGCTTCCACTTCGCTCTGTGGCTGACTGCTACTGCTCCTGATTGCGACTGCTCCCAACTGCGACTGGCGACTCACTCACTGCTGACTAAAAATCGCACTGTTTGGTGGGTGTAGGTGGCGTGCTGTGGACGCGTACAGCCGAATCGAATCGAAAATGCTAGTGACAGGGGGGAAAGAGGTTCAGGGGAAGAATAAAGGGAGGATTGAAGTGAATTTTAGGAGGAGAGAACAGATGCAGTGGCTAAACACCGCTTGCGTGAGGGATTGTAAGATGGAGGCAGCAGCAACAACTCGCCCGGACGCGGCCGGGAGGCGACAAGACAAAGCCAGGCTAGCGTCAGGTCAAGCGTCAGGTGCGTGTTGGGTTGGGCAATGGATGTTCAGTGCTTGGTCGGCTTGATTGTGTTTTTGGTTTCTTGTGTGGAGGAGATGTCTTGGTCTTCTTAGCTTGATGTCGATTTTCTTCTCACTCTCCTCCTCTTCTTGCTCTCTTGAAGTGTCCATTCGTTTGTGTTTGGGTCTTGTTGGTCGTCTTCCTCGTGTATTAAGTCCTCATAGGTGTGGAAGAAGTCAGAGAGGGTGAGGTTGACCACGTGGGCTTCAGCTCCACGGGCCACGTGGTGTTCTTGGTTCTGTGTGGTGGGCGTCTTCTCTTGAGTTTTCTTTTCTTGGTTTTTCTTTTCTGCTGGTTTTTTCTTTTCTTGGGAGCGTACAGCAAGGAGGGCCTCTTTGTAGCTCAGTTTTTTCTCAAGACGAGCCTTGGCTACCCTGCATTCCTCCTTCCATTTGGGGCAGGTCCGGTCGGCGGAGGAGTGTGGGCCACCACAGGCAGCGCATTTTTTCTCTTTGTTGGGGCAGACCGTGTAGCGGTGTCCAGGGCTGCCACACATGGAGCAGGTGTCCTCCTGCGCCTCACACTTGTTTACAGTGTGTCCATAGTGCTGGCATTTGTAACACCGTTTCGGTCTGCAGTAGGGCTTGACTGGCACAGTTACCCACGCCAGTTGAGCTTCCTTGGGTAGGGTGGAGTGGTGTCCGATGAGGGCAGTGGTGTCGGACAGCTTCTTCACAACTTGAAGCTGCTGCCCCTTGAGGAGCTCACTCAGCTCTGCTTTGTCCATGTGGGCAATTTCGGCGTGGGAGATTACACCCAGCTTCAAGTTGTTCCACATGTAGGCAATCATTTTAAAAGGAATGCCGTTGATGTCTGGGATCTCCGCGAGCTGTGCGGGCATGCCCTTCTCGACGAAGGTGATCTTGATGTCACCATGGAGCTTTAGACGTTCCACCTTGGTGACCCCCACGATCCCATTAGCTTCAAAAAACTTCTGGAGAACTAGAAGGTTTACTTTCTTGGGGCAGGTCGGCGTATCCGGATGCATCCGCGCCACGTTATCAAACTCGTAACCGTTCATGGTGAGAGAGGTTAGAGAGTGCTTTGGTTTTCCAAGGTACGTGGGAAGGTGGGAGAGGTCCAATTACTAGCCAATCAGCTGTGTCTGTTCCTTCTCCGACTTCCACTTCGCTCTGTGACTGACTGCTACTGCTCCTGACTGCGACTGCTCCCGACTGCGACTGGCGACTCGATGACCTCCTACCAGAACTAGAACTAGAAAAATGCTAGTGACAGGGGGGAAGGAGGTTCAGAGGAAGAATAAAGGGAGGATGGAAGTGAATTTTAGAAGGAGAGAACAGGTGCAGTGGCTAAACACCGCTTGCGTGAGGGGGTAGGCAAAATGCCCTGAGGGTGCAACAATCACAGTCAGGACGAGGCAGAGGGAGGGCGGGAGCAGGTCCGGGCAAGCAAAGGGCCAACGCGGGTGTTCTGATTGTCGTCTTAGCTTAGGCAGTGTTGGTAAAGCGTAGGAAGAACCGCCCCGCCACGGCGGCGGCGCAAGCCGAGAAACGCAGGTGGACGGACGCACAGGCAGCTCACGATCAAAGTAAACAGAGAAGGTGAAGATATGGAAATTTTGCTAGTCGTAGGGTTGTTTGGAGAAAGATGAAGGTAAAGTCTTTGAGCTATGTCAAAGAGGAACGGAGCGAGTTGGAGGAAGGGTTTTTGAATCTTTGAGCTTGAAATGTCAAAGTATTCATAGTAAGGAAGGATGAGCGTATCGTAGGAGAGTTTTTAGTAATAGCAGCAGACAGATTTGAGCTTTTTTGTCAAATTGTGAACGGAGACTAGAATGAGATATAGGTTGAGTGGTTTCAGTCTAGGGTTAGGTCAATTTTATTAAGAATTGGATGTCACAGACGTTGGGTATGTTTGATTAGGTTCTGAGAGTTGTGGGTCTTTTAGCTATGTCAGAGAGAAATGGAGAGAGTTGGAGGAAGAGTTTTGAATCTTTGAGTTTGAAATGTCAAAGTATTCGTAGTGAGAAAGGATGAGTGTATCGTAGGAGAGTTGTTTAGTAATAGCAGGAGGCAGATTTGAGCTATGTCAAATTGTGAACGGAGGTGAGAGTGAGATATAGGTTGTTAGGTTTCAGTCTTGAGTTAAGTCGATTTTGTCGAGGTGGCTGATTATAGAAGTTGGGTATGTTTGATTTGGTTTTTGAGAGTTGTAGTGTTAAGAGGGGCTTTGTCTGACGGGGGATGTTGTGTTTGGAGATTGGTTGTGGGAGGGGGGGAGTTTGTGTTTGGGGATTGATGGGGGTGGCGGTTGTATGTTAATTTTAGGTGAATTAAAATTGCTTGAGGGGGGTTGTTGTGTGAGTGTGTATGTGTTTGTATGTAAATGTAGTAAGGGGAGGGAGGGAGGGTTAGGATAATGTTATAAGGTCAGGTGTGGTTCGGTTGTCGGGAGGAGGGGGGGAGGAGAGGAGAGGAGAGGCGGGCTTAGGAGGTTCTTGGGTTATTTTATAGTATGGTAGGATTAATAGAATGATATGTTTTGTGTTGCCACGACTAGTTGTATTGAGTCATGTTTTTTTTTTTTTTTTTTAGGAGGGTCAAAGGGACTTGTTAGAAAGGTCGGGTATATTAAGTTTTTGTTTTGGGAGGATTGTAGGTATTGATTTTAAGAGGGGTTGTGAGTAAGGTTGGGTAGGTTAAGTTTTTCTTTTGGGAGGATTGAAGGGATTGTGAGTAAGGTTGGGTGGGTTAAATTTTTCTTTTGGGAGGATTATAGGTTTTGTTAGTGGTTGGCAGAGTTGGGTTAATTATTACATTCACTCTTTCTTGCAGGTATTGTGAGTTCTGGCCCCATTCTTGAGGGAGAGGGTTTGTGTACAGGTACATTGCACCCCTCCCCGACCTTATTGGCCGAGAGAGGCGTTCAATGTCGTCTGCAGTTGGTGCCGTTTTTATAAGGTACACCTCTCCGACCTTGTTGGCTAAGGGAGGTGCCCATAAACAGTGTGACACGGCCGAATCGAAAAATGCTAGTGACAGGGGGGAAGGAGGTTCAGGAGAAGAATAAAGGGAGGATTGAAGTGAATTTTAGGAGGAGAGAACAGATGCAGTGGCTAAACACCGCTTGCGTGAGGGATTATAAGATGGGGGCAGCAGCAACAACCCGGCTGGACGCGGCAGGGAGGCGACAAGACAAGGCCAGGCTAGCGTCAGGTCAAGCGTCAGGTCAAGCGTCAGGTGCGTGTTGGGTTGGGCAATGGATGTTCAGTGCTTGGTCGGCTTGATTGTGTGTGTTGGTTTCTTGTGTGGAAGGGATGTCTTGGTCTTCTTAGCTTGATGTCGATTTTCTTCTCACTCTCCTCCTCTTCTTGCTCTCTTGAATTGTCCATTCGTTTGTGTTTGGGTCTTCTTGTTCGTCTTCCTCGTGTTTTAAGTCCTCATAGGTGTGGAAGAATTCAGAGAGGGAGAGGTTGACCACGTGGGCTTCAGCACCACTGGCCGCGTGGGCTTCAGCACCACGGGCCACGTGATGATCTTGGTTCTGTGTGGTGGGCTGCTTCTGTTGAGTTTTCTTTTCTTGGTTTTTCTTTACTGCTGGTTTTTTCTTTTCTTGGGAGCGTACAGCAAGGAGGCCCTCTTTGTAGCTCAGTTTTTTCTCAAGGCGAGCCTTGGCTACCCTGCATTCCTCCTTCCATCTGGGGCAGGTCCGGTCGGCGGAGGAGTGTGGGCCACCACAGGCAATGCATTTTTTCTCTGTGTTGGGGCAGGCCGTGTAGCGGTGTCCAGGGCTGCCACACATGGAGCAGGTGTCTTCCTGCGCCTCACACTTGTTTACAGTGTGTCCATAGTGCTGGCATTTGTAACACCGTTTCGGTCTGCAGTAGGGCTTGACTGGCACAGTTACCCACGCCAGTTGAGCTTCCTTGGGTAGGGTGGAGTGGTGTCCGATGAGGGCAGTGGTGTCGGACAGCTTCTTCACAACTTGAAGCTGCTGCCCCTTGAGGAGCTCACTCAGCTCTGCTTTGTCCATGTGGGCAATTTCGGCGTGGGAGATTACACCCAGCTTCAAGTTGTCCCACATGTAGGCAAACATTTTAAAAGGAATGCCGTTGATGTCTGGGATCTCCGCGAGCTGTGCGGGCATGCCCTTCTCGACGAAGGTGATCTTGATGTCACCATGGAGCTTTAGACGTTCCACCTTGGTGACCCCCACGATCCCATTAGCTTCGAAAAACTTCTGGAGAACTAGGAGGTTTAGTTTCTTGGGGCAGGTCGGCGTGTCCGGACGTATCCGCGCCACGTTATCAAACTCGTAACCGTTCATGGTGAGGGAGAGAGAGTGCTTACAGCCGAATCGAATCGAAAAATGCTAGTGACAGGGGGGAAGGAGGTTCAGGAGAAGAATAAAGGGAGGATTGAAGTGAATTTTAGGAGGAGAGAACAGATGCAGTGGCTAAACACCGCTTGCGTGAGGGATTATAAGATGGGGGCAGCAGCAACAACCCGGCTGGACGCGGCAGGGAGGCGACAAGACAAGGCCAGGCTAGCGTCAGGTCAAGCGTCAGGTGCGTGTTGGGTTGGGCAATGGATGTTCAGTGCTTGGTCGGCTTGATTGTGTTTTGGTTTCTTGTGTGGAGGGGATGTCTTGGTCTTCTTAGCTTGATGTAGATTTTCTTCTCACTCTCCTCCTCTTCTTGCTCTCTTGAATTGTCCATTCGTTTGTGTTTGGGTCTTCTTGTTCGTCTTCCTCGTATTTTAAGTCCTCATATGTGTGGAAGAATTCAGAGAGGGAGAGGTTGACCACGTGGGCTTCAGCACCACTGGCCGCGTGGGCTTCAGCACCACGGGCCACGTGGTGTTCTTGGTTCTGTGTGGTGGGCTGCTTCTGTTGAGTTTTCTTTTCTTGGTTTTTCTTTACTGCTGGTTTTTTCTTTTCTTGGGAGCGGACAGCAAGGAGGGCCTCTTTGTAGCTCAGTTTTTTCTCAAGACGAGCCTTGGCTACCCTGCATTCCTCCTTCCATCTGGGGCAGGTCCGGTCGGCGGAGGAGTGTGGGCCACCACAGGCAACGCATTTTTTCTCTGTGTTGGGGCAGGCCGTGTAGCGGTGTCCAGGGCTGCCACACATGGAGCAGGTGTCTTCCTGCGCCTCACACTTGTTTACAGTGTGTCCATAGTGCTGGCATTTGTAACACCGTTTCGGTCTGCAGTAGGGCTTGACTGGCATAGTTACCCACGCCAGTTGAGCTTCCTTGGGTAGGGTGGAGTGGTGTCCGATGAGGGCAGTGGTGTCGGACAGCTTCTTCACAACTTGGAGCTGCTGCTCCTTGAGGAGCTCACTCAGCTCTGCTTTGTCCATGTGGGCAATTTCGGCGTGGGAGATTACACCCAGCTTCAAGTTGTCCCACATGAAGGCAAACATTTTAAAAGGAATGCCGTTGATGTCTGGGATCTCCGCGAGTTGAGCGGGCATGCCCTTCTCGGCGAAGGTGATCTTGATGTCACCATGGAGCTTTAGGCGTTCTACCTTGGTGACCCCCACGATCCCATTAGCTTCGAAAAACTTCTGGAGAACTAGGAGGTTTAGTTTCTTGGGGCAGGTCGGCGTGTCCGGACGTATCCGCGCCACGTTAACAAACTCGTATCCGTTCATGGTGAGGGAGAGAGAGTGTGAGTAATCGCGAAAAGAAGAAAGAAAAATGCTAGTGACAGGGGGGAAGGAGGTTCAGAGGAAGAATAAAGGGAGGATGGAAGTGAATTTTAGAAGGAGAGAACAGGTGCAGTGGCTAAACACCGCTTGCGTGAGGGGGTAGGCAAAATGCCCCGAGGGTGCAACAACAACAACAATCAGGACGAGGCAGAGGGAGGGCGGGAGCAGGTCCGAGCAAGCAAAGGGCCAACGCGGGTGTTCTGATTGTCGTCTTAGCTCGGGCAGTGTTGGCAGAGCGTAGGAAGAACCGCCCCGCCACGGCGGCGGCGCAAGCCGAGAAACGCAGGTGGACGGACGCACAGGCACACACGATCAAAGCAAACAGAGAAGGTGAAAATATAGAAATTTTGCTAGTCGTAGGGTTGTTTGGATAAAGATGAAGGTAAAGTCTTTGAGCTATGTCAAAGAGGAACGGAGCGAGTTGGAGGAAGGGTTTTGAATCTTTGAGCTTGAAATGTCAAAGTATTCATAGTAAGGAAGGATGAGCGTATCGTAGGAGAGTTTTTAGTAATAGCAGCAGACAGATTTGAGCTTTTTTGTCAAATTATGAACGGAGACGAGAATGAGATATAGGCTGAATGGTTTCAGTCTTGAGTTAGGTCGATTTTATTGAGAATTGGATGTCACAGACGTTGGGTATGTTTTAATTTGTTTCTGAGAGTTGTGGGTCTTTCAGCTATATCAGAGAGAAATGGAGAGAGTTGGAGGAAGAGTTTTGAATCTTTGAGCTTGAAATGTCAAAGTATTCGTAGTAAGGAAGGATGAGTGTATCGTAGGAGAGTTATTTAGTAATAGCAGGGGACAGATTTGAGCTTTGTCAAATTGTGAACGGAGATGAGAGTGAGATATAGGTTGTTTGGTTTCAGTCTTGAGTTAGGTCGATAATGTTGACAGTGGCTGGTATAGAGGTTGGGTATGTTTGATTTGGTTTTGGAGAGTTGTGGTGTTATGAGAGGCTTTGTCTGGCGGGGGTGGGGG
>NW_024738067.1:0-11515 GCF_018991925.1 Homarus americanus | reverse complement strand
CTCCCCCAATAGCCACACCTTCGCCACCATTTATTTACCTTAATATTATATATCCTAATACATAAGAAGCTATCCTATCTGTGTTAAATTAGTTGAGCCGCAGATCTATGCGGCATTCAGTGACTGTAGCCTCATAGTCAATATCTGCAGCAGTTGTCGGAGTAGGGGCAGAAGCTCTCGTTCCCCTGAGGCAAAGCAAAGCCGACCGAAGGAGAGAGAAGGACAGTCGACATCTCATCCAGGCTGTAACATAACTTCTGGGCTGCTGCTTCTGTTCGGAGATCAACTCCACGAGTCTGGCGTAGAAACATCTTGCACTTGGGCCCATCCCACCAGAGGTTGTGAACACTAGAGGAGTGAAGCTGCCTTGATCAACATTTTGAATTCTCTCCCCATATGCCCTTCTCTTGTCGTTCTCGTTCCTCCTATGCGCAGCATCGAGAGCTAGGTTACGGTGACAAGCGGCCATGGGATCAAAAATCCTGATGTTGAAGAAAGCTCGCTGTCCCCGCGTCCAGAATCCTCGAGCACTGACGTCCACACGGGCTTCGTTAGATGTGTTTGAAGTCCTGTGTTGGAAGATCTCGCCATCCAGTGGAAGGAGGGTCGGTTCTACCATGACGTCCCGGCAGATTTCCTTCAACATATTTGCTGTGAGATCCCTTACCTCGTCGTGCCTCATGCATATGAAGCCCCCCTTCTTGCAGACCATGGCGTGATCGCCATCATAGGAAGAGCCACACACGCATTGGGAGGGCAAACCATCTATTGGCCAACCGTACCTTAGAGCAATGGCATCTGTAAAGTCTTGTTTGTTAAGGCTGAAACCATTTGCCCTTATCGGTATCGTAGTTAACCAGTTCGAGGCGCCCACCTCCTGCACTATAGCTACTTTTTTTGTCAAATTTTCTGGAACCTGCAGCAATAGTTGCTGCAACATGTCATTTTGGCAATGCTGCCGATCTGTTGTAATGGGCCTACAGATCTTATTTACTTCGCTGGTGTCCACTTTCCCTGTTGCATTCTGGGCTATTATGTGGTCAGTGAGGGCTGCCGTGAGCTTAAGTGAATTTTGATGTTCAGTGTCAGCAATCTCCTCTGGATTAGTTAGTCCCATCCCTCCCAGTCTTGGTGGAAGTGCAAGAAGTGTTCTTTCTGCTGGGGTTAAGTCAGGGTGTTTCACTAGTTTGGGAATGAACTTGACACTGATAGCTTCTTCCAGAGGGTGGAGGAGGGGTCCGATCTCAGGGATGGTACGCATCAGGTAGTTCCAACGATGCTTGACTCCATGGGTGAATGCTGCAAAGGCCGCATGTGGCTCTGTGTTAGCAATCTCCGATAGAACTTGGATTTCGCTAACCCACTCATTCACCTTTCCCACTACGTACTCGGTCTTGAAGTCCGTAGTGCCAATTACTGCGCCTAGATGTCTTTGGCCGTCCTTAGTTATTTTGACCTCACTTCCGCCGAAAACCTCCAATGCCCGATCATAATGATCTGGCTTCACGATGAGGAAGGATTTGCTGGCGTTTGGGTGGTACCCTATTTGTGGACCTCGCGATGTTACCAGGTCCCACCACTTTTTGATGTCCTCCACTTTTCCTGCTCCTGTAAGGTCATCAGCATATGCCACTTGTTTGACCCCAGTTGTTTCAAATTTTATTTCTTGTTGGAGCACTGATAGGCCTATTGCATACATTGCCATTGCAACGGGGTCCCCCTGTGTTGTTCCCTCAGTCGACTGTAGGATGGTATCACCTCGTAGAGCCTTATTGTTTACTATGTAGAGGTCTGATGGATTCCTATACGAATTTTCAACATACATCGCAAAGCTAGGACACTTGATCTTGATGTTGTGCAGTGCAGCCTTGCGGTTAAGTATGTTGAATGCGTTTGAAGCATCCACCAGGAGAACGGCCTCACAATCACGCTGCTCGAATATCGTGAATGGCCGCCTCCCCACCAACCTGGTGGCCAGCACACACTTGTAGGTTCCCTGCTGCTGCCCTGACATCGTCCTTTACCACCTCCATTATGCACTTTCCGATAATCCGCCTCAGCACTTCCCCCACCCCTATAGGTCTACATCCTGGTTTCTTTTCCAGAGGAATAAGGCGGCAGGCCGTCAGGGCCTGGAGGTGATGGCAGCAAGAGGATGCAAGCTTTCTTGCAAGGGCGGCAATGGCGGTGCAGAGATCGCTTGCTACAGGGCCAAACTTGTTTGTGCTGAGGATGACTCTCCAACCGTTTGCATCCAGACCTGAAGGGCCGGCTCCTCCTCGAGTCTTCAGTGCCTTTTTTCACACCATCTCTCCTGTTATTTTCTCGAACAGGACAGCATTTGGTGGGATATAGCCACCCTGGAACCTGATGCCTTCATCTTCACTTGCAGGGGGATGTTTCTCTTTCAATAGTTTTAATGTCTCTCTGTTTATTGGCATCACCCCACCGGATGATTCCTGAGTGAGAGATCTTACCGCGAGAGACACTTTTCCCACACATTAACACAAAAAATATATTGTTACATTACATCGACTATCAAGACATAACTTACAATACAAATTAATAAATAATTGTACCAGGCAGATAAAAATATTAGTTACAAAAAATTATGAAAATAGTCTTAATGTTCACGCCAGAACTTACCCCATAACAAAAGCCATACAACATTTTCCCAGTTAAGACTTCGTTAAATACAATCTCAAACTCCTTCTCAGAAACTGTGTGTTGGTGGTGTGCCACGTGTGGTGTGTGTGTGTGTGTGTGTGTGTGTGTGTGTGTGTGACAGCACCTTTGATTTATACAAATATTCACCCAAATGAATAACACCAAGTAATTCACCATGTTATTCACGACTCTTAGATCACTTGGCTTGCGTCTCTCAAAAGGTCGAGCCAGGGTCAGCTGATTCAGTAAACACCGCTCACATTAATAGGGACCTGCCACACTTTGCCATAAACAGATAAATTGTTCCGGGAATTTTCCCCCCACACACTCATCATTGTCACTTTATGTAACTTGCTGACAAAACCCATGACCCTTCAGGCCTTTTACGCCCTTAATGCATGAGTCATAAAGGCAAGCATGAACTCCGCATGCTTCCCAGTTGAGCACTGTAAACGCTTCTGCGCTTCACCTTGCACAGGATGTAAGGGGGTGCCCAATAAACTAGCCCCCTCGTGGGCAATCTGTAATCACTACCACTGTCTCGCGGCCCAGAGTAGTAGTTGGACATATCACTAGACAGGGAAATTCACACTTAACACAAGTGTTATCTCAAGGTCATATTCACAACACTTCCCTGGACAGAATTCATAATTTATTTTCTCATATTACATCTGTGTGTATACCTGCTACTAGATAAACAGAAAATGCCAAGAAGTGTTTACATCAAGCGCTGCCACTTAAGAGTTCCAAGAACTAAATTAAAACAATTAGTGTGTGTGTGCATGGTGTGAGTGTGCATGGTGTGTGTGTGTGTGAGTGTGCATGGTGTGCGTGTGTGCATTGTGTGTGTGTGTGTGTGTGTATATGGTGTGTGTTTGTTTGTTTGTATGGTGTGTGCATGGTGTGTGTGTGTGTGTGTGTGTATGTGTGTATGGTGTGTGTATGTGTATGGTGTGTGTATGTATGGTGTGTGTGTGTGTGTGTGTGTGTGTGTGTATGGTTTGTGCATGTACGGTGTGTGTATGGGTGTGTGTGATTGTGCATGGTGAGTGTGTGACTGTGTATGGGGTGTGTGTGTGTGTGTGTGTGTGTGTGTTTCCAATGCCATGAGGATAACATACAATTCTTAAGGCACTGGTCACATGGGCGCATTTTTTTTTAGCAATTTCTTGCCGGAAAGTTATTTCGAGCAATTTTCGAGAAATTCGAGCAAGTTTTTGAAGCATTTTTATTGACAATCGTGATAGTCAATTTCTTGACTATTTCGAGCAAGATTATCGGTTCAAAACCCGGTTAATACCATATTTAATGACACGAAGCTTATTTATCGAGTATTTACCTTGGCTATATATAACATAGATCAATAACATTATGTATAAAATGCACAAACAGTTTTTACGACACACTGAGTTTATTATTTGGGTGGTGTTTTGGCGTGTTTGTTTACAAAACACAAGCCCATACAGCCGGTCATTCTCCACACACTAACAACCCTCCCTACTGTAACTACGATAGTTGAACCAGTCTATATTAAACACTCGTTCCTCCTCCTCGCCAGCCACTTACGAGTCCCCAATAGTTTTTCTTCGCTTTCTCTCATTTCTTTTAATAATAACAATAATACCAAGGATAGCTGCTGCGTCGTCTGCATTGTTGTTGTGATGTTCCGTCTCCCTTCTACTCGCACAGCGGCGTTAACTTTTTTTTCTTGCTGTAGTAACTGAACCAAGAGCCACTCGTGTGACCACATTTGGAAGAAATTACTCATAATTTCTTGCTCCAAATTAATTGCTCATCAAAGGGATCGTGTGACCGTAACTTAAGTCACCCATTAAGAAAAACTGTAAATACTGATTCACAAAACTTAAGGATAATTTCTGACTTGGAACCATCGGTGTAATGCAGAAAACAGTTATTGTATTCTAAAACCTACCCAAGAAATCTTTTACCCACTTACGATATAATTCTTTTCTATTCCATCAATAGATGTTATTTTACTTTTTTATACGTATTTTTATTTTAGTAATTTATAAACTATTTTCTTTATATACTTCATTACCTTTTAGTGTAATGAAGAGAATGAATTACAGAAGGTTTTTATAATTATATTACGAACAATATTTTTCCTCGCAATAAATAAACAATGACGATGATCTTGTTTACAATATGGAGCTTGATGTCTTACTCCATGTTCGTTTATTACATTTTCTGCCATACCCGACTGTTCTTTTCTTTCTTGTGGTGAAGGTTTTGACAATTGATATATATATAAAGTTGAGTTAAGAATAATGACTCTGATATTATAGCCATTAGGTCCTGAATAATAAGTGGTGTCTAAGTGAACAAATGTATGATGTCTTCAATTACCAGCGTAGTGGGGGGTAACAGTGGGGGTAGAAGCGAAGGGTAGGAGTGAAGGGTGGGAGTAAGGCGTGGGAGTAAGGGGTGGGAGTAAGGGGTGGGAGTAAGGGGTGGGAGTAAGGCGTGGGAGTAAGGGTGGGAGTAAGGGGTGGGAGTAAGGGGTAGGAGTAAGGGGTGGGAGTAAGGGGTGGGAGTAAGGGATGGGAGTAATGGGTGGGAGTAAGGGTGGGAGTAAGGGGTGGGAGTAAGGGGTTGGAGTAAGGGGTGGGAGTAAGGCGTGGGAGTGAGCGTGGGAGTAAGGGGGGTGGGAGTGGGGGGGTGGGAGTAGGGTGGGAGTAGGGAGACAGTAAGGAGGTGGGAATGGGCGTGGGTAAAAGTGGGAAGTAAAGGTGGAAAATGGGGTGGGAAGTAAGGGTGAAGAATAAGGTGGGGAGCCAGGTGGAGTAAGGTGGGAGTAAGGGGTGAGGAGATAAGGTAGGAGTAAGGGTGAGGTAAGGGGTGGGGAGATGAGGGTGGGAGTAAGGGGGTGGGAGTAAGGCATGGGAGTAAGGCGTGGGAGTAAGGGTGGGAGTTAGGGGTGTGAGTAAGGGGTGGGAGTAAGGGGTAGGAGTAAGGGGTGGGAGTAAGGGTTGGGAGTAAGGGGTGGGAGTAAGGAGTGGGAGTAAGGCGTGGGAGTAAGTGTGGGAGTAAGGGGTGGGAGTAAGGGGTGCGAGTAAGGGGTAGAAGGAAGGGGTGGGAGCAAGGGGTGGGAATAAGGGGTGGGAATAAGGGGTGGGATTAAGGGGTGGGAGTAAGGGGTAGGAGTAAGGGGTAGGAGTGACGAGTAAGAATGTGGGACAAGCGGGAGGGGTAGCAGTGAGGGGTAGGGTTAGGTTACAAACTTCTATTTACTTCAACATCTGTATCCTGCTGGTGATGTTCTCTCTTTAATCAATTTATAAAATAAATAAATAAATGGTCAGGTGTAAATGGTAAGAGTATTTAACAGAGTAATACTGAGGTATTACAAGAAAGAACTAAAAACTGTCCACTGTGTGTATCAACATTTTATTAAAGTATTTGTGAAGCTGTAAAATACTTAGATATAAACTTTTAATTCAACTCTGTAATAAAAATAATTGCAATAATGAATCTAAACAAGAAATGAACTGGGTGAAAAAAAATCTACAAAATACGAAAAATAAAAAAAAAAGAATTACAGTAAAACCTGAATCATTGTAATATACATGATTAAACTTTTCGTTGTTATGACCTAAAACAAACAAGGAAGACTCGTCTAGATTTTCGCTCTGTGAATTAACTCCTTGGATCGCTTTTGGGCAAGAGGGGAGTTACTCCGACTTATTCCGTGAAAATATTCCCAACTGTCCATAGAATCCGTTACAGTTTCCTTTATAATAAGTGACTCACAAATGATTAATATTCCCATTCACCAATACTTTATTATATCAGAGAACAGTGCAGAGATAAGCTGGCCAATGAGCGATGGTCAAAGATAATACAGATTTAATACTGGATTGATAAGTACAGCTATAGTGATTTGTTTCATGTTACAGTAATAATAAACTTTATCAAATGTTATAACTACCAAAGTGTTATTTTCGTGATCGATACCCTGCTGCCAGGATTATAACATCGTTTAAAAGTTCAGTAAAATATCATGCAGATTAAAACCTAACCTAGTGTATCGTAACCTAACTTAGCCTTTCCTAAGCTAACTTAGACTATCCTAAACTAGCCTAACCTATCCTAATCACACCAAACCTAACCTATCCTAAATTTATATATCATCAACAGGTTTATAGATATGTTGGAGAAATAATTATCAAAAGTTTGTTGTCTCTGCAAATGTATTTTTAAAAAAAGAAAATGAAATTAAAACTTTCTAGAGAACTCAATTGTGTCATGAGCGTTGTGGCTTGGTTAGGTTAGGTAACATTAGGTTAGGTTAGATAAGGTAAGGTAAGATTAGGTAAGGTGAGGTAGTGTTAGGGTTAAATACATTTTACTAATTTTGCATCAAAATAATCACGACTGAAGGTATCGGATAAAAACCTCTGAATATAATTCTTTTTTTGAGAAAAAAATTTCTTTACCACTTATTTTTTGCCCCACTTTTTTTATTAAGTTTGATGAACTTAGATTAGGTTAGGTATTATTTAACTCTGAGTCATGGGTACTTATTGGATACTTGGCAGAATAACTTGTTATAACTTGGTCCTAACAAAGGCGGAGTCTAAGCAAAAATGTTCACTTGACCTCATATTTGGATTTCATTACTGAAGGATATTTACAGCTATACTACATTAATAAGGTCTATCTGCAAGTTTATTCAGTCATAAAAAAAAATATACCCTAAATGTGGACAATAAAAATCTTCTATTTTGGTACAAATTACCTGAAAAGTTGTAAGAAGACAAAAGCTGCGTCTCTTCCATTCAGCAAGAAATAGAACACTCAAGCCTCTTCTTGTCGTAAAAAAAAAACTAATATTGTATTTTAGTAAGTTGATGTACAAAACATTTTCTTCATTATTCTATGATAAAACAAGTCTAACAAGCATTATTAAAACATATATTATTAATTTTTTTTCATGCAATCGGGAAATAGCGACTACTATATCCAGGTTGATAGTGTTGAGGTCCTGTAAGTTACAGGCTAGATTACGAGCTCACTTACTGAGTTCGATGCCAAATATTTGTTTTGAGGATCCCGATCGGAGACTGTAAGTCCAGTTACTTGGTAAACAAGTAGATACAGTGAAATAAACTGCTGTACCTAAATATTATGTAACTCAAAATATATTCCCAAAACAGCACGTTTACAGATGAAAATAATAAAAGCATAAATAATACAAACAAAATCAATTAATATGTTTTTTATTACAGTATTTTTAAATATCAGAAGCGTGGGTTCAGCGCTTCTTTTGTGTCTTTTTCCCGGTGAAGATGTAGTCTCCCCATGGCAGGTACTGGTCCTTTTGTACATGGCAGAAAGTGGTAGTTTCCTTCTTCTTCTTGTTGTTTTGGGTCTTGTTGTTTTGGGTCTTAGTGTGTTTTGTGGTCTGCAGTTTGTTTGATCGGGGGCCCTTCTCCTTCACCTGGCAAGGCTTCACCTCCACCTTAGTCACCTTCGATACAGTGCGTCGGAACACCATTGTGATGTACTGACACTAACAGCTCTCTCACTGAGGTCAAATCAAAATTTGATCATACAGAAAGAATTACGGTTTAATAAGGTTGGAATTTAAAGAAATTGACAACAAAATGAAGCTCTGTTTATCACTATAGTAAAGAGGGATGGTGTTTGTAAAGATGATGGATGGTGTTATAATATGTAGTGATGATGGATGGTGTTATATGTAGTGATGAAGGATGGCGTTATATTGTAGTAATGATGGATGGTATTATATGTAGTGATGATAAGAGGGTAATATATGTAGTGATGATGGATGGTGTTATATATATATTGATGATGCATGATGTTTTATGTAGTGATGATGGTTGGTGTTATATGTAGTGATGCTGGATGGTGTTATATGTAGTGATGATGGATAGAGTAATATGTAGTGATGATGGATGATGTTATATGTAGTGATGATGGGTGGTGTTAAATGTAGTGATGTTGGATGGTGTTATATGTAGTGATGATGGATGATATTATATGTAGTGATGATAGGATGGTTCTATATGTAGTGACGATGGATGGTGTTATATGTAGTGATGATGGATGATGTTTTATGTAGTGATGATAGGTTGGTTTTATATGTAGTGTTGATGGATGGTGTTATATGTAGTGATGATGGATGGAGTTATATGTAGTGATGATGGATGATGTTATATGTAGTGATGATGGTTGGTGTTATATGTAGTGATGTCGGATGGTGTTATATGTCGTGATGGATGGTTCTATATGTAGTGATGGTGGATGGTGTTATATGTAGTGATGATGGATCGTGTTATATGTAGTGATGATGGATAGTGTTATATGTAGTGATGATGATGGATGGTGTTATAAGTAGTGATGATGGATGTTATATGTAGTGATGAAGGATGGTGTTAGTGAAGATTGTGAAGTGAGATGTAGTGAAGATTGTGAAGTGAGATGTAGTAAAGATTGTGAAGTGAGATATGGTGAAGATTGTGAAGTGAGATGTAGTGAAAGATTGTGAAGTGAGATGTAGTGAAGATTGTGAAGTGAGATGTATTGAAGATTGTGAAGTGAGATGTAGTGAAGATTGTGAAGTGAGATGTAGTGAAGTTTGTGAAGTGGGATGTAGTGAAGATTGTGAAGTGAGATGTAGTGAAGATTGTGAAGTGGGATGTAGTGAAGATTGTGAAGTGAGATGTAGTGAAGATTGTGAAGTGAGATGTAGTGAGGATTGTGAAGTGAGATGTAGTGAAGATTGTGAAGTGAGATGTAGTGAAGATTGTGATGAGATGTAGTGAAGATTGTAACGAAATGGGATGTAGTGAGAGATTGTGAAGTGAGGATGTAGTGAAGATTGTGAAGTGAGATGTAGTGAAAGATTGGCAGAAGTGAGATATGGTGAAGATTGTGAAGTGAGATGTAGTGAAGATGTGAAGTGAGATGTAGTGAAGATTGTGAAGTGAGATGTAGTGAAGGTTGTGAAGTGAGATGTAGTGAAGATTGTGTAGTGAGATGTAGTGAAGATTGTGAAGTGAGAGGTAGTGAAGATTGTGAAGTGAGATGTAGTGAAGATTGTGAAGTGAGATGTAGTGAAGATTGTGAAGTGAGATGTAGTGAAGATTGTGAAGTGAGATGAAGTGAAGATTGTGAAGTGAGATGTAGTAAAGATTGTGAAGTGATATATGTTGAAGATTGTGAAGTGAGATGTAGTGAAAGATTGTGAAGTGAGATGTAGTGAAGATTGTGAAGTGAGATGTATTGAAGATTGTGAAGTGAGATGTAGTGAAGATTGTGAAGTGAGATGTAGTGAAGCTTGTGAAGTGGGATGTAGTGAAGATTGTGAAGTGAGATGTAGTGAAGATTGTGAAGAGGGATGTAGTGAAGATTGTGAAGTGGGATGTAGTGAAGATTGTGAAGTGAGATGTAGTGAAGATTGTGAAGTGAGATGTAATGAAGATTGTGAAGTGAGATGTAGTGAAGATTGTGAAGTGAGATGGGTGAAGATTGGCAAGGAGATGTGGGAAGTGGAAGATTGTGAAATTGAGAAGCAGTGAATATCAGGAAGTGATGGAAAGGAAGATTGTGGAAGTGAGATGTAGTGAAGATTGTGAAGGAGATGGTGAAGATTGAAGCTGGAGATGTAGTGAAGATTGTGAAGGAGATGTAGTGAAGATTGTGAAGTGAGAGCGTAGTGAAGATTGTGAAGTGAGATGTAGTGAAGATTGTGAAGTGAGATGTGGTAAAGATTGTGAAGTGAGATGTGGTGAAGATTGTAAAGTGAGATTTGGTGAAGATTGTGAAGTGAGATGTGGTGAAGATTGTGAAGTGAGATATGGTGAAGATTGTGAAGTGAGATGTAGTGAAGATGTGAAGTGAGATGTAGTGAAGATTGTGAAGTGAGATGTGGTGAAGGTTGTGAAGTGAGATGTAGTGAAGATTGTGTAGTGAGATGTAGTGAAGATTGTGAAGTGAGATGTAGTGAAGATTGTGAAGTGAGATGTAGTGAAGATTGTGAAGTGAGATGTAGTGAAGATTGTGAAGTGAAATGTAGTGAAGATTGTGAGGTGAGATGTAGTAAAGATTGTGAGGTGAACATAAGAACATAAGAACATAAGAAAGTGGGATACTGCAGGAGGCCGACTGGCCCATGCAGGGCAGATCCCTTTCACACCCATCCCAGCACTTCCATGTGCCTATCCAACTTCGTCTTGAAGCTCCCTAGCGTCCCCGATCCTACTATAGCACTCGGTAGCCTATTCCATATATCCACAACTCTATTACCAAACCAGTGCTTGCCTATATCCTTTCTGAATCGGAATTTATCTAACTTAAAGCCATTTGTTCTAGTTATTTCGTTATTACTGGGCTTCAGAACATCTTCCATTTTACCCTTGTTAATCCCACTTACCCACTTGTACACCTCTATCATATCTCCCCTAACTCTACGCCTCTGTAATGAATGTAAGCCTAAGCTTTTCAGTCTTTCTTCATATGGAAGGTTTCTAATATTATGGATCATTTTTGTCATTCTTCTTTGTACTCTCTCCAAAGAATCTATGTCCATTCTATAATAAGGACACCAGAACTGAACCGCATAATCCATGTGTGGCCTCACTAATGCTAGGTAAAGTTTCAAGATAATGTCAGCAGTTCTGTTACTCACAGACCTAGATATGAACCCAAGAATCCTGTTTGCCTTGTTGCGAACGCTAATACATTGTTTTCTAGGTTTCAAGTCGTTGCTAACAAATACACCTTGATTTTTTTCACAAACTGAGTTTTCTATTTCCGTGTTATCTAGTTTATACTTAACGTTTGTATTCGTCTTCCCTATCTG
>NW_024738066.1:0-19484 GCF_018991925.1 Homarus americanus | reverse complement strand
ATACTTGATCAGGGGCCTTTGTTAAAATCGTTCAGAGGACTTTGTTATACTCGATCAGGGGACTTTGTTATACTCGATCAGGGGACTTTGTTATACTCGATCAGGTGACTTTGTTATACTTGACCAGGGGCCTTTGTTATACTCAAACAGGGGCCTTTGTTGTACTCGACTAGGGACTTTGTTATATCCAATCAGGGCCCTTTCTTATACTCGACAAGGGGCTTTGTTATGCTCGATGAGGGGACTTTGTTATTCTCGATCAGAGATCTTTGTTATACTCGATCAGGGGACTTTGTTATACTCGATCAGGGGACTTAGTTATACTCGATCAGGGGACTTTGTTATACTCGATCAGGCGGGTTTCTTATACTCGATCAGGGGACTTTGTTATACTCGATCAGGGGTGTTTGTTTTACTCGATCAGGGGACTTTGTTATACTCGATCAGGGGCCTTTATTATACTCGATTAGGTGCCTTTGTTATACTCGATAATGGGACTTTCTTATAATCGACCAGGGGACTCTGTTAAACTCGACCAGGGGGCTTTTTTATACTCGATCAGGGGACTTTGTTATACTCGACCAGGGAACTTTGTTATACTCGATCAGGGGTCTTTGTTATACTCGATCAGGGAACTTTGTTATACTTGATCAGGGGACTTTGTTATACTCGATCAGGTGACTTTGTTATACTTGACCAGGGGCCTTTGTTATACTCAAACAGGGGCCTTTGTTGTACTCGATCAAAGATCTTTGTTATACTCTATTAGGGGAATTTGTTGTACTCGATCAGGGGAATTTGTTATACTCGACCAGGGGACTTTGTTATGCTCGATCAGGGGACTTTGTTATACTCGATTAGGGGCCTTTGTTATAATCGATCAGGGAACTTTGTTATACTCGATTAGGGGCCTTTGTTATACTCGATCAGGGGCCTATGTTGTACTCGATAATAGGACTTTGCTATACTCGATCAGGGGGCTTTGTTATACTCGATCAGAGGGCCTTATCATTCTCGATCAGGGGACTTTGTTATACTCGACCAGAGGACTTTGTTATACTCGATCAGGGGTCTTTGTTATGCTCGATCACGGGACTTTGTTATACTCGATTAGGGGCCTTTGTTATACTCGATGAGGGGGCTTTGTTATACTCGATCAGAGGGTCTTATTATACTCGATCAGGGGACTTTGTTATACTCGACCAGGGGACCTTGTTATACTCGATCAGGGGTCTTTGTTATACTCGATTAGGGAACTTTGTTATACTCGATCAAGGGACTTTGTTATACTCGATCAGGGGAATGTGTTATACTCGATCAGTGCCTTTGTTATACTCAATCAGGGGACTTTGTTATACTCGATCAGGGGGCTTTATTGTACTCGATAAGGGGACTTTATTATACTCGATCGGGGGACTTGTTTATACTCGATCATGGGCTTTGCTATACTCGATCAGAGGGCTTTGTTATACTCAATCAGGGGACTTTGTTATTCTCGCTAAGGGTACTTTTTTATACTCCATCAGGGGACTTTGTTATACCCGATCAGGTGACTTTGTTGAACTCGATCAGCGGACTTTGTTATACTCGATCAGAGGACTTTGTTATACTCGATCATAGGTCTTTGTTATACTCGATCAGGGAACTTTGTTTCACTCGATTAGGGGACTTTGTTATGCTCAATCAGGGGACCTTGTTATTTTTTGGACAGGGGCCTTTGTTATACTCGATTCGGGGCCTTTGTTATACTCGATTATGGGACTTTGTTATACTCGACCAGAGGGCTTTTTTATACTCGATGAGGAGGCTTTGTTATACTCGATCAGGGGACTTTGCTATACTCGACCAGTGGACTTTGTTATACTCGATCAGGGGTCTTTGTTATGCTCGATCAGGGGACTTTGTTATACTCGATTAGGGGCCTTTGTTATACTCGATCAGGGGGCTTTGTTATACTCGATCAGAGGGCCTTAGTATACTCGATCAGGGGACTTTGTTATACTCGACCAGGGGACTTTGTTATACTCGAACAGGGGTCTTTCTTATACTCGATCAGGGAACTTTGTTATACTCGATCAGGGGACTTTGTTATAGTCGATCTGGGGAATTTGTTATTCTCGATCAGTGCCTTTGTTATACTCAATCAGGGGACATTGTTATACTCGATCAGGGGGCTTTATTATACTCGATAAAAGGACTTTGTTATTTATACTCGATTATGGGCTTTGCTATACTCGATCAGAGGGCTTTGTTATACTCAATCAGGGGACTTTGTTATTCTCGCTAAGGGTACTTTTTTATACTCGATCAGGGGACTTTGTTATACCCGATCAGGTGACTTTGTTGAACTCGATCAGCGGACTTTGTTATACTCGATCAGGGGACTTTGTTATACTCAATCAGGGGACCTTGTTATTTTTTGGACAGGGGCCATTGTTATACTCGATTCGGGGACTTTGTTATACTCGATCATGGGACTTTGTTATACTCGATCAGAGGGGTTTTTTATACTCGATGAGGGGGCTTTCTTATACTCGATCAGGGGACTTTGTTAGGCTCGAACAGGGGACTTTGTTATACTCGACGAGGGGGCTTTGTTATACTCAATTAGAAACTTTGTTATACTCGAACAGGGGACTTTGTTATACTCGATCAGGGGACTTTGTGATACTCGATCAGGGGACTTTGTTATACTCGATTAAGGGTGTTTGTTTTACGCGATCAGGGGACTTTGTTATACTCGATCAGGGGACTTTATTATACTCGATCAGGGGATTTTGTTATACTCGATCAGGGGACTGTGTTATACTCGACCAGGGGCCTTTGTTATACTCGATCAGGTGCCTTTGTTATACTCGATAAAGGGACTTTGTTATACTCGACCAGGGGACTTTGTTATACTCGACCAGGGGGCTTTTTTACACGCGATCAGGGGGCTTTCTTATGCTCGATCAGGGGGCTTTGTTATACTCGACGAGGGGACTTTGTTTTACTCGACGAGGGTGCTTTGTTATACTCAATTAGGGGACTTTGTTATACTTGATCAAGGGCCTTTTTATATACGATAAGGGGACTTTGTTATACTCGACCAGGGGACTTTGTGATACTCGACGAGGGGGCTTTGTTATACTCAATTAGAAACTTTGTTATACTCGAACGGGGGACTTTGTTATACCCGATCAAGGGACTTTGTCATACTCGATCAGGGGACTTTTTTATACTCGATCAGGGAACGTTGTTATACTCGATCAGGGGTGTTTGTTATACTCGATCAGTGGACTTTGTTGTACTCGATCAGGGGACTTTGTTATACTCGACCCGGGGCCTTTGTTATACTCGATCAGGGGCCTTTGTTATACTCGATAATGGGACTTTGTTATACTCGATCAGGGACTTTGTTATACTCGATCAGGGAATTTGTTATACCGACCAGGGAGTTTGTTATACTCGATCAGGTGCCTTTGTTATACTCGATAAAGGGACTTTGTTATACTCGACCAGGGGACTTTGTTATACTCGACCAGGGGGCTTTTTTACACGCGATCAGGGGGCTTTGTTATACTCGATCAGGGGGCTTTGTTATACTCGACGAGGGGACTTTGTTTTACTCGACGAGGGTGCTTTGTTATACTCAATTAGGGGACTTTGTTATACTTGATCAAGGGCCTTTTTATATACGATAAGGGGACTTTGTTATACTTCGACCAGGACTTTTGTGATACCTGACGAGGGGGGCTTTTGTTATACTCAATTAGAAACTTTTTATAATTTAGTGGGGGATTTATATACCCGATCAAGGGACTTTGCCTACCGATCAGGGACTTTATACTGATCAGGAACGTTGTTATACCTGATCAGGGCAGGTGTTTGTTATACTCGATCAGTGGACTTTTGGTTATAATTTCGATCAGGGGACTTTGCTATACTTCGACCCGGGCCTTTGTTATACCTTTCGATCAGGGCCTTTGTTACCTGATAATGGGACTTTTGTTATACTCGATCAGGGACTTTGTTATACTCGATCAGGGGAATTTGTTATACTCGACCAGGGGATTTTGTTATACTCGATCAGGGGACTTTGTTATTCTCGATCAGGGTACTTTGTTGTACTCGATTCGGGGGCCTTTGTTATACTCGATCAGGGGCCTTTGTTATACTCGACCAAGGGACTTTGTTATAGTCGACCAGGGGGCTTTTTATTATACTCAATCAGGGGACATTGTTATACTCAATCAGAGGGCTTTTTTATATTCGATCAGGGGACTTTGTTATACTCGACCAGGGGACTTTGTTATACTCGATCAGGGGGCTTTGTAATACTCGATCAGGGGACTTTGGACTTTGTTATACTCAATTAAAGGGGCCTTTGTTATACTTTCGATCAGGGCCCTTTCTTATACTCGATCCAGGGACCTTTATTTATGCTCGATCATGGGACTTTGTTATACTTTCGGCAAAGGAAGCCTTTGTTTTACTGCATTTAATGAGACTTTGTTATACTCAACCAGGGGACTTTGTTCTTTTTCGATCAGGGGGCTTTGTAATACTCGATCAGGGAACTTTGTTATACTCGACCATAGGATTTTGGTATACTCGATCAGGGGACTTTGTTATGCTCGATCAGGGGCCTTTCTTATACTCGATCAGGGGACTTTGTTATACTCGATCAGGGGACTTTGTTATACTCGACCAGGGGCCTTTGTTCTGCTCGATAAGGAGCCTTTGTTATATTCGATCATGGGACTTTGTTATACTCGACCAGGGGACATTGTTATACTCGACCAGGGAGCTTTTTCATACTCGATTAGGGGGCTTTGTTATACTCGATCAGGGACTTTGTTATACTCGATCAGGGGAATTTGTTATACTCGACCAGGGGATTTTGTTATACTCGATCAGGGGACTTTGTTGTACTCGATTCGGGGGCCTTTGTTATACTCGATCAGGGGCCTTTGTTACACTCGATAATGGGACTTTGTTATACTCGACCAGAGGGCTTTTTTATACTCGATGAGGGGGCTTTGTTGTACTCGATCAGAGGGCTTTGTTTTTACTCGATCACGGGACTTTGTTATACTCGACCAAGGGACTTTGTTATACTCGACGAGGGGGCTTTGTATACTCAATTAGGGGACTTTGTTATACTCGATTAGGTTGAATTTGTTATTTTTTGGACAGGGGTCTTTGTTATGCTCGATTCGGGGCCTTTGTTATACTCGATCATGGGACTTTGTTATACTCGACCAGAGGGCATTTTTATACTCGATGAGGGGGCTTTGTTATACTCGATCAGAGGGCTTTGTTATACTCGATCAGGGGACTTTGTTATTCTCGACCAGGGGACTTTGTTATTCTGGACGAGGGGGCCTTTGTTTTACTCGTTAATGAGACTTTGTTATACTCAACCAGGGGACTTTGTTATACTCGACCAGGGGGCTTTTTTCATACTCGATCAAAGAGCTTTCTTATACTCGATCAGAGGGCACATTATACTCGATCAGAGTTGTTATACGACCAAGGACTTTATACTCGATGAGGGGCTTTATTTATAATCGATCAGGAACTGTTATACTCGATCAGGGAATTTATTTATACTCGATCAAGGAACGATATACTCGACCAGGCCTTTCTTATATAGTCGGGAACTTTATTATTTTCAGCGAGGGCTTTGTTATATTATCGATTAGGGCTTTGTTATATTCGATCATGGGACTTTCTTATACTCGACCAGGGACATTGTTATACTCGACCGAGGAATTTCTTATACTCGATCGGGGTTTTCGACTATCTTTCGATCAGGGAACTTTGTTATGCGATCAGAATTTGTTATACTCGATCAGGGGGCTTTGCTACTCTCAATCCGGGCACTTTGTTATGCTCGACCAGGGGACTTTGTTATACTCGATCAGGCGACATTGTTATACTCGATCAGGGCTTTGTTATACTTAATCAGCGGACTTTGTTATACTCGACCAGGGGACTTCCGTTACCACTCGATCAGGGGACTTTGTTACTCGATCAGGATGTGCTTTGTTGTATACTCGATTAGGGGCCTTTCTATTTATACTCGATGGGGGCCTTTGTTACACTCGACAATGGGACTTTGTTGCCTCGACAGGGCTTTTTATACTCAATGAGAGCTTTGTTGTACTCGATCAGGGCTTTGTTATATTCGATCAGAGGACTTTGTTATACTCGACCAGGGGACTTTGTTATACTCGACGAGGGGGCTTTGTTCTACTCAATTAGGGGACTTTGTTATACTCGATAAGGGGACTTTGTTATACTCGATCAGGGGTATTTGTTATTGCTTGGACAGGGGCCTTTGTTATACTCGATTTGGGGCCTTTGTTATACTCGATCATGGGACTTTGTTAAACTCGACCAGAGGGCTTTTTTATACTCGATTTGGGTGACTTTCTTATACTCGATCAGAGGGCTTTGGTATACTCGATCAGGGGACTTTGTTTACTCGACCAGGGGACATTGTTATGCTCGACGAGGGGGCTTTGTTATACTCAATTACGGGACTTTGTTATACTCGATCAGGGGACTTTGTTATACTCGATCAGGGGATTTTGTTATACTCGAACAGGTGACTTTGTTAAACTCGATCAGGGGACTTTGTTATACTCGACCAGGGGCGTTTGTTATACTCGATCAGGGGCCTTTGTTTTACTCGATAATGGGACTTTGTTATACTCGACCAGGGGACTTTGATATACTCGACCAAGGGGCATTTTTAATACTCAATCAGGGGGCTTTCTCATACTCGATCAGAGGGCTTTGTTATACTCGATCAGGGGACTTTGTTATACTTGACCAAGGGACTTTGTTATACTCGATGAGGGGCTTTGTTATACTCGATCAGGGAACTTTGTTATACACGATTAGGGGATTTTGTTGTACTCGATCAGGGGAATTTGTTATACTCGACCAGGGGCCTTTGTTATACTCGATCAGGGGACTTTGTTATACTCGAGTACGGGACTTTGTTATACTTCATCAAGGGACTTTGTTATACCACAAAAGGGGACTTTGTTACACTCGATCAGGGGACTTTGTTATTCTGATTATGGGACTTTGTTATACTCGATCATGGGACTTTGTTATACTCGATCAGGTGACTTTGTTATACTCGACCAGGGACTGTGTTATACTCGATCAGGGGACTTTGTTATACTAGAACAGGGACTTTGTTATACTCGATAATGGGACTTTGTTATACTCGACCAGGAGACATTGTTATACTCGACTAGGGGGCTCTTCTTATACTCGATCAGGGGGCTTTGTTATACTCGATCAGAGGGCTTTGTTATACTCGATCAGAGGACTTTGATATACTCGATAATGGGACTTTGTATATACTCGACTAGGGACTTTGTTATATTCAATCAGGGGCCTTTCTTATACTCGATCAGGGGGCTTTGATATGCTCGATGAGGGGACTTTGTTATTCTCGATCATGGGAATTTGTTATACTCGATCAGAGGGCTTTGTTATACTCGATGACAGGGCTTGGTTATGCTCCATGAGACGACTTTGTTATTCTCGATCAGGGGACTTTGTTATACTCGATCAAGGGCCTTTGTTTTACTCGATCAGGGGCCTTTGTTATACTCCATTAGTGGCCTTTGTTATACTGGATCAGGGAACTTTGTTATACTCGATCAGGGCACTTTGTTATACTCGATCAGGGGTGTTTGTTTTACTCTATCAGGGGGCTTTGTTATACTCGTGCATGGGACTTTCTTATACTCGGTCAGGGCACTTTGTTATACTCGATCAGGGGACTTTGTTATACTCGACCAGGGGCCTTTGTTATACTCGATCAGGGGCCTTTGTTACACTCGATATTGGGACTTTGTTATACTCGACTAGGGAACTTTGTTATACTCGACCAGGGGGCTTTTTTTATCCTCGATCAGGGGGATTTGTTATACTCGATCAGAGGGCTCTGTAATGCTCGATCAGGGGGCTTTGTTATACTAGATCAAGGAACTTTGTTATACTCGATCACAGGGCTTTGTTCTACTAGTTCAGAGGCCTTTGTTATACTCGATCAGAGGACTTTGTTATACTCGACCAGGGGACTTTTTTATACTCGTTCGGGGGGCTTTGTTATACTCGATCAGATGGCTTTGTTATACTCGATCAGGGGACTTTGTTATACTCGACCAGGGGACTTTCTTATACTCGATTATGGGGCTTTGTTATACTCGATCAGGAAACTTTGCTATACTCGATCAGGGGACTTTGTTATATTCGACCAGGGCACTTGGTTATACTCGATCAGGGGAATTTGTTATACTCGATCAGGGGAATTTGTTATTCTCGACCAGGGCACTTTGTTATACTCGATCAGGGGACTTTGTTATACTCGACCAGGGGCCTTTGTTATACTCGATCAGAGGCCTTTGTTATACTCGGTAATAGGACTCTGTTATACTCGACAACAGGGCTTTTTTATACTCGATCAGGGGGCTTTGTTATACTCGATGAGAGGGCTTTGTTATACTCGATCTGGAGACTTTGTTATACTTGACCAAGGCACTTTGTTATACTCGATGAGGGGGCTTTGTTATACTCGATCAGAGGGCCTTATTATACTCGATCAGGGGACTTTGTTATACTCGACCAGGGGACTTTGTTATACTCGATCAGGGGTCTTTGTTATGCTCGGTCAGGGGACTTTGTTATACTCGATTGGGGGTCTTTGTTATACTCGATGAGGGGGCTTTGTTATACTCGATCAGAGGGCCTTATTATACTCGATCAGTTGACCTTGTTATACCCGATCATGGGCTTTGCTATACTCGATGAGAGGGCTTTGTTATACTCGATCAGGGGACTTTGTTATTCTCACTCAGGGTACTTTTTTATACTCGATCAGGGGACTTTGTTATACCCGATCAGGGGACTTTGTTATACTCGACGAGGGGGCTTTGTTATACTCAATTAGAAACTTTGTTATACTCGTACAGGGAACTTTGTTATACTCGATCAGGGGACTTTGTCATACTCGATCAGCGGACTTTATTATACTCGATCAGGGGTGGTTGTTTTACGCGATCAGGGGACTTTGTTGCTCAATCGATCAAGAGGACTTTGTTATACTCGATCGAAATTTATTTATACTCGATCAGAGAGCTTTGTTATACTCGATCAAGGGACTTTGTTACACTCGACCAGGGGACTCTGTTATACTCGATCAGGGGGCTTTGTTATACTCGATCAGGGGAATTTGTTATACTCGATCTGGGGAATTTGTTATACTCGACCAGGGGACTTTGTTATAGTCGATCAGGGGACTTTGTTATACTCGATTAGGGGCCTTTGTTATACTCGATCAGGGGCCTATGTTATACTCGATAATGGGACTTTGTTATACTCGACCAGGGGCCTTTGTTATACTCGATCAGGGGCCTTTGTTATACTCGATAAAGGGACTTTGTTATACTCGACCAGGGGACTTTGTTATACTCGACAAGGGGGCTTTTTTACACGCGATCAGGGGGCTTTCTTATACTCGATTAGAGGGCTTTGTTATACGCGACGAGGGGACTTTGTTATACTCGACGAGGGGGCTTTGTTATACTCAATTAGGGAACTTTGTTATACTTGATCAAGGGCCTTTTTATATTCGATAAGGGGACTTTGTTATACTCGTCGAGGCTGTTATACTAGGATGAGGGACTTTTATTTATTCTCGACCAGGGGACTTTATTTATACTCTTAGGGCTTTTGTTTCTTTCAGGTCAACGAGGGACTTTTTTATAATCGATCAGGGGACTTTGCTATGCTCGATCTGGGGACTTTGTTTTACTCGATCAGGGGATATGTTATACTCGATCAGGGGCCTTTTTTATACTCCACCAGAGGACTTTGTTATACTCGATCAGGGGACTTTGTTATACACAATCAGGGGACTTTGTTATACTCGAGCATGGGATATGTTATACTCGATTAGGGGACTTTGTTAAACTCGACCAGGGGACTTTGTTATACTCGATCAGGAGGCTTTGTTATACTCGACCAGGGGACTTTTTTATACTTGACCAATGGACTTTGTTATACTCGATGAGGGGCCTTTGTTATACTCGATCAGGGGGCTTTTTTATACTCGACCAGAGGACTTTGTTTTACTCGATCAGGGGATATGTTATACTCGATCAGGGGACTTTGTT
Source organism: Homarus americanus (assembly GCF_018991925.1). Lineage (NCBI taxonomy): Eukaryota > Metazoa > Arthropoda > Malacostraca > Decapoda > Nephropidae > Homarus > Homarus americanus. The sequence continues at coordinate 9,297 of NW_024738066.1, read as the reverse complement.
ATACTCAACCAGAGGACTTTGTTATACTCGATCAGGGGACTTTGTTATACTCGATCGAGGACTTTTGTTATACATCCAGGACTTTGTTATACTTCGATCAAGAACTTTGTTATACTTGATTAGGGGACTTTGTTATATACTCGAGCAGGGGACTTTATTATACGATCAATTGGACTTTGTTTTTACTCGATCACCAGACTTTATTATACTCGATAGGGAATTTGGTATACTTTCAATCGAGGACTTTGCTTAAGACTCGAACACTGTACTTTGTTATACTCAGCCAGGGACTTTGTTATACTCGATGAGGGGCGCATTATACTCAATCAGGACTTTCTTATACTCGAGCAGGGCTTCGTTATACTCGATCAGTGGACTTTGTTTTACTCGATCAGAGGACTTTGTTATACTCGATCAGGGGACTTTGTTATACTCGATCAGGGGACTTTGTTATACTCGATTAGGGGACATTGTTATACTTGACCAGGGGGCGTTTTTATACTCGATCAGGGGCCTTTCTTATACTCGATCAGGGGGCATTGTTATACTCGATCAGGGGTGTTTGCTTTACTCGATCAGTGGACTTTGTTATACTCGTTCATGGGACTTTGTTATACTCGATCAGAGGACATTGTGATACTCGACCAGGGGCCTTTGTTATACTCGATGAGGGGCCTTTGTTATACTCGATAATGGGACTCTGTTATACTCGACCAGGGAACTTTCTTATACTCGACAAGAGGGCTTTGTTATACTCGATCAGTGGAATTTGTTATACTCGATCAGGGGACTTTGTTATACTCGATCAGGAAACTTTGTTATACTCGATCAGGAGACTTTGTTATACTCGATCAGGGAACTTTTTTATACTCGATCTGGGGAATTTGTTATACTCGATCAGGGGAATTTGTTTATCTCGACCAGTTGACTTTGTTATACTAGATGAGGGGACTTTGTTATACTCGATCAGGGGGCTTTGTTATACTCCATCAGGGAACTTTGTTATACTCGATCAGGGGACTTTGTTACACTCGATCAGAAGACTTTGTTATACTCGACCTGGGGCCTTTGTTGTACTCGATCAGCAGACTTTGTTATACTCGATCAGGGGACCTTGTTATTTTCGACCAAGGGCCTTTGTCTTACTAGATCAGGGGACTTTGTTATACTCGATCAGGGGACTTGGTTATACTCGATTAGGGGACTTTTTATGTACTCGACTAGGGACTTTGTTATATTCAATTAGGGGCCTTTCTCATACTCGATCAGGGGACTTTGTTATGCTCGATGAGGGGACTTTGTTATTCTCGATGAGGAGACTTTGTTATAACTCGATCAGGGGACTTTGTTATATACTCGATCAGGGGACTTTGTTATACTCGATCACGGGCCTTTGTTTTTACTCGATAATGGGACTTTGTTATACTCAACGAGGGGACTTTGTTATACTCGACAAGGGCTTTTCATGCTCAATCAGGGGGCTTTATACTCGATCAGGGCTTTGTTATACTCGACCAGGGGACTTTGTTACTTACTCAACAAAGGGGCTTTTTCATTCTCAATCAGGGGCTTTGTTGCCTCGATTAGGTGACTTTGTTAAGCTCGATTGGGGACTTTTGTTATACTCGATCAGAGGGCTTTGTTATACTCGATCAGGGGACTTTGTTACGCTCGATAATGGGACTTTGTTATACTCCACCAGGGGACTTTGTTATACTCAACAAGGGGGCTTTTTTCATACTCAATCAGGGGGCTTTGTTATACTCGATCAGGTGACTTTGTTAAACTCGATTAGGGGACTTTGTTATACTCGACCATGGGCCTTTGTTATACTCGATAAGGGGCCTTTGTTTTACTCGATAATGGGACTTTGTTTTACTCGACCAGGGGACTTTGTTATACTCAACAAGGGGGCTTTTTTCATACTCAATCAGGGGGCTTTGTTATACTCGATCAGAGGATTTGTGTATACTCAATCAGGACTTTGTTATACTGAACCAGGGGGGAGCTTTGTTATACTACTCGATCAGGGGACTGTTGTATACTCCATCAGGGGACTTTGTTATACTCGATCAGGGGACTTGGTTATACTCGATTAGGGGACTTTTTATGTACTCGACTAGGGACTTTGTTATATTCAATTAGGGGCCTTTCTCATACTCGATCAGGGGACTTTGTTATGCTCGATGAGGGGACTTTGTTATTCTCGATGAGGAGACTTTGTTATACTCGATCAGGGGACTTTGTTATACTCGATCAGGGGACTTTGTTATACTCGATCACGGGCCTTTGTTTTACTCGATAATGGGACTTTGTTATACTCAACGAGGGGACTTTGTTATACTCGACAAGGGGGCTTTTTTCATACTCAATCAGGGGGCTTTGTTATACTCGATCAGAGGGCTTTGTTATACTCGACCAGGGGACTTTGTTATACTCAACAAGGGGGCTTTTTTCATACTCAATCAGGGGGCTTTGTTATACTCGATTAGGTGACTTTGTTAAACTCGATTAGGGGACTTTGTTATACTCGACCATGGGCCTTTGTAATACTCGATCAGGGGCCTTTGTTTTACTCGATAATGGGACTTTGTTATACTCGACCAGGAGACTTTGTTATACTCAACAAGGGGGCTTTTCTCATACTCAATCAGGGGGCTTTGTTATACTCGATCAGGTGACTTTGTTAAACTCGATTAGGGGACTTTGTTATACTCGACCATGGGCCTTTGTTATACTCGATCAGGGGCCTTTATTTTACTCGATAATGGGACTTTGTTATACTCGACCAGGGGACTTTGTTATACTCAACAAGGGGGCTTTTTTCATACTCAATCAGGGGGCTTTGTTATACTCGATTAGAGGGCTTTGTGTATACTCGATCAGGGGACTTTGTTATGCTCGACCAGGGGACTTTGTTATACTCTATGAGGGAGCTTTGTTATACTCGATCAGGGAACTTTTTTGTACTCGATCAGGACTTTCATTATACTTGACCAGGGCCTTTGTTATTCTCGAACAAGGGGCTTTTAATACTCGATCAGGGGTCTTTGTTATACTTCGATCAGGGAACTTTGTTATATACTCGATCCAGGGGACTTTGTTATACTCGATCAGTGGACATTGTTATATGACCAGGGGCGCTGTTATACTCGAACAGGTGCCTTTGTTGTACTCGATCAGGGATCTTTGTTATACTCTATGAAATTGTTATACTCGATGAGGCAATTTTGTTATACTCGACCAGGGGACTTTGTTATGCTCGATCAGGGGACTTTGCTATACTCGATTAGGGGCCTTTGTTATACTCGATCAGGGAACTTTGTTATATTCGATTAGGGTTCCTTTGTTATACTCGATCAGTGGCCTATGTTATACTCGATAATAGGACTTTGTTATACTCGATCAGGGGGCTTTGTTATACTCGATCAGAGGGCCTTATTATACTCGATCAGGGGACTTTGTTATACTCGACCAGGGGACTTTGTTATACTCGATCAGGGGTCTTTGTTATGCTCGATCAGGGGACTTTGTTATACTCGATTAGGGGCCTTTGTTATACTCGATGAGGGGGCTTTGTTATACTCGATCAGAGGGCCTTATTATACTCGATCAGGGGACATTGTTATACTCGACCAGGGGACCTTGTTGTACTCGATGAGGGGTCTTTGTTATACTCGATTAGGGAACTTTGTTATACTCGATCAAGGGACTTTGTTATACTCGTTCAGGGGAACGTGTCATACTCGATCAGTGCCTTTGTTATACTCAATCAGGGGACTTTGTTATACTCGATCAGGGGGCTTTATTGTACTTTCGATAAGGGGAACTTTGTTATACTCGATCATGGGACTTTGTTATACTCGACGAGGCTTTTTATATACTCGATCAAGGACTTTGTTATACTCGACAAGGGGACTTTTTTATACTTGTCCAGGGGGCTTTGTTATACTCGATCAGGGGACTTTGTTATACTCGATCAGGGGACTTTGTTATACTTGTCCAGGGGGCTTTGTTATACTCGATCAGGGGACTTTGTTATACTCGACCAGGGGACTGTTTTATACTTGACCAATGGACTTTGTTATACTCGACCAGGGGACTTTGTTACTCTTTCGATCAGGGAATATGTTATATACTCGATCAGGGGGCTTTGTTAAACTCAATCATTAGACTTCGTTATACCCGATCAGGGGGCTCTGTTATACTCAAGCAGGGGATTTTGTTATACTCGATCAGGGGACTTTGTTATACTCGATCAGGGGACTTTGGTATACTCGATCAGGGTACTTTGTTGTACTCGATTAGGGGGCCGTTGTTATACTCGATGAGGGGCCTTTGTTGCACTCGATAATTAGACTTTGTTATACTCGACCAGAGGGCTTTTTTATACTCGATGAGGGGGCTTTGTTGTACTCGATCAGAGGGCTTTGTTGTACTCGATCAGGGGACTTTGTTATACTCGATCAGGGGACTTTGATATACTCAAGTAGGGGACTTTGTTATACTCGATTACGGGACTTTGTTATACTCGATCAGGGGCCTTTGTTTTACTAGATAATGGGACTTTGTTATACTCGACCAGGGGACTTTGTTATACTCAACAGGGGGCATTTTTCATACTCAATCAGGGGGCTTTGTTATACTCGATCAGGTGACTTTGTTAAACTCGATTAGGGGACTTTGTTATACTCGACCATGGGCCTTTGTTATACTCCGTGATCAAGAATGCTGACTTTACTCGATAATGGGACTTTGTTTTACTTTCATTGAGGACTTTGTTATACTCAACAGGGGAGGCTTTTTCATACTCGAGCGATGTGCCACTCGATCAAGAGGGCTTTGTATACTCGATCAGGGACTTATACTCGACTAGGGACTTTGTTATACTCATTGCGAGGAGCTTTGTTATACTCTGATCAGAACTTTGTTTGGCACTCGATCAGGGAATTTGTTTATACTCGATCAGGGCGTTTGTTTTGCTCTGATAATAGGACTTGCAATTTATAACTCTGACCAGGGACTTTGTTATACTCGACCAGGGCTTTTTCATACTCAATGAGGGAGCTGTTATACTCGATCAGAGGGCTTTGTTATACTCGATCAGGGGACTTTGTTATGCTCGACCAGGGGACTTTGTTATACTCGATCAGGGGTGTTTGTTTTACTCGATCAGGGGACTATGTTATACTCGACCTGGGGCCTTTATTATACTCGATTAGGTGCCTTTGTTATACTCGATAATGGGACTTTCTTATATTCGACCAGGGGACTTTGTTAAACTCGACCAGGGGGCATTTTTTATACTCGATCAGGGGACTTTGTTATACTCAACCAGGGGTCTTTGTTATACTCGATCAGGGGACTTTGTTATACTCGATCAGGGGACTTTGTTATACTTGACCAGGGGCCTTTGTTATTCTCGAACAGGGGACTTTGTTATACTCGATCAGGGGTCTTTGTTATACTCGATGAGGTAACTTTGTTATACTCGATCAGGGGACTTTGTTATACTCGATCAGGGGACTTTGTTATACTTGACCAGGGGCCTTTGTTATACTCGAACAGGTGCCTTTGTTGTACTCGATCAGGGATCTTTGTTATACTCTGTCAGGGGAATTTGTTATACTCGATCAGGGGAATTTGTTATACTCGACCAGGGGACTTTGTTATGCTCGATCAAGGGACTTTGTTATACTCGATTAGGGGCCTTTGTTATACTCGATCAGGGAACTTTGTTATATTCGATTAGGGGCCTTTGTTATACTCGATCAGTGGCCTATGTTATTCTCGATAATAGGACTTTGTTATACTCGATCAGGGGGCTTTGTTATACTCGATCAGAGGGCCTTATTATACTCGATCAGGGGACTTTGTTATACTCGACCAGGGGACTTTGTTATATTCGATCAGGGGTCTTTGTTATGCTCGATCATAGGACTTTGTTATACTCGATTAGGGGCCTTTGTTATACTCGATGAGGGGTCTTTGTTATACTCGATTTGGGAACTTTGTTATACTCGATCAAGGGACTTTGTTATAATCGTTCAGGGGAACGTGTCATACTCGATCAGTGCCTTTGTTATACTCAATCAGGGGACTTTGTTATACTCGATCAGGGGGCTTTATTGTACTCGATAAGGGGACTTTGTTATACTCGATCAGGGGACTTTTTTATACTTGATCATGGGCTTTGCTATACTCGATCAGAGGGCTTTGTCATACTCAATCAGGAGTCTTTGTTATGCTCGCTAAGGGTACTTTTTATACTCGATCAGAGGACTTTGTTATACCCGATCAGGTGACTTTGTTGAACTCGATCAGCGGACTTTGTTATACTCGATCATGGAACTTTGTTATACTCAATCAGGGGACCATGTTATTTTTTGGACAGGGGCCTTTGTTATACTCGATTCGGGGCCTTTGTTATACTCGATCATGGGACTTTGTTATACTCGACCAGAGGGCTTTTTTATACTCGATGAGGGGGCTTTGTTATACTCGATCAGGGGACTTTGTTATACTCGAACAGGGGACTTTGTTATACTCGATCAGGGGTCTTTGTTATGCTCGATCAGGGGACTTTGTTATACTCGATTAGGGGCCTTTGTTATACTCGATCAGGGGGCTTTGTTATACTCGATCAGAGGGCCTTATTATACTCCATCAGGGGACTTTGTAATACTCGACCAGGGGACTTTGTTATACTTGAACAGGGGTCTTTCTTATACTAGATCAGGGTAACTTTGTTATACTCGATCAGGGGACTTTGTTATACTCGATCTGGGGAATTTGTTATACTCAATCAGTGCCTTTGTTATACTCAATCAGGGGACTTTGTTATACTCGATCAGGGGGCTTTATTATACTCGATAAGGGGACTTTGTTACACTCGATCAGGGGACTTTTTTATACTCGATCATAATTCTTTGCTGCCTCGATCAGAGTCTTTTGTTATACTCAATCCGGGGCTTTGTGCTACTCGATGGGAATTTGTTATACTCGACCAGGGGACTTTTGTTATAGTCGATCAGGGGACTTTGTTATTCGATTAAAGGGGCCTTTGTTATACTCGATGAGGGGCCTATGTTATACTCGATAATGGGACTTTGTTATACTCGACCAAGGGACTTTGTTATACTCGACCAGGGGGCTTTTTATTATACTCAATCAGGGGAATTTGTTATACTCGATCAGAGGGCTTTGTTATATTCGATCAGGGGACTTTGTTATACTCGTCCATGGAACTTTGTTATACTCGATCAGGGGGCTTTGTAATACTCGACCAGGGAACTTTGTTATACTCGATCAGGGGAATGTGTTATACTCGATCAGGGGGCTTTGTTATACTCAATCATTGGACTTCGTTATACCCGATCAGGGGGCTTTGTTATACTCAAGCAGGAGATTTTGTTATACTCGATCAGGGGACTTTGTTATACTCGATCAGGGGACTTTGTTATACTCGATTAGGGTACTTTGTTGTACTCGATTAGGGGGCCTTTGTTATACTCGATGAGGGGCCTTTGTTGCACTCGATAATTACACTTTGTTATACTCGACCAGAGGGCTTTTTTATACTCGATGAGGGGGCTTTGTTGTACTCGATCAGAGGGCTTTGTTGTACTCGATCAGAGGGCTTTGTTGTACTCGATCAGGGGACTTTGTTATACTCGATCAGGGGACTTTGTTATACTCAAGCACGGGACTTTGTTATACTCGATTACGGGACTTTGTTATACTCGATCAGGGGCCTTTGTTTTACTCGATAATGGGACTTTGTTATACTCGACCAGGGGACTTTGTTATACTCAACAAGGGGGCTTTTTTCACACTCAATCAGGGGGCTTTGTTATACTCGATCAGGTGACTTTGTTAAACTCGATTAGGGGACTTTGTTATACTCGACCATGGGCCTTTGTTATACTCGATCAGGGGCCTTTGTTTTACTCGATAATGGGACTTGTTATACTCGACCAGGGGACTTTGTTATACTCAACAAGGGGGCTTTTTTCATACTCAATCAGGGGGCTTTGTTATACTCGATCAGAGGGCTTTGTGTATACTCGATCAGGGGACTTTGTTATGCTCGACCAGGGGACTTTGTTATACTCGGGGAGGGAGCTTTGTTATACTCGATCAGGGAACTTTGTTATACTCGATCAGGGGAATTTGTTATACTCGATCAGGGGCGTTTGTTTTACTCGATAATAGGACTTTGTTATACTCGACCAGGGGACTTTGTTATACTCGACCAGGGGGCTTTTTTCATACTCAATCATGGGGCTTTGTTATACTCGATCAGAGGGCTTTGTTATACTCGATCAGGGGAATTTGTTATACTCGACCAGCGGAATTTGTTATATTCGACCAGGGGCCTTTTATACTCGATCAGGGGACTTTGTTATACTCGATCAAGGGACTTTGTTATACTAGAACAGGGGACTTTGTTATACTCGATCAGGGGACTTTGTTATTCTGATTATGGGACTTTGTTATACTCGATCATGGGACTTTGTTATACTCGATCAGGGAACTTTGTTATACTCGAGCAGTGGACTTTGTTATACTCGATTACGGGACTTTGTTATACTCGATCAAGGGACTTTGTTATACAAGAACAGGGGACTTTGTTATACTCGACCAGGGGACATTGTTATACTCGACCAGGGGGCTTTTTTATACTCGATCAGGGGACTTTGTTATACTCAAACAGGGGTCTTTGTTATACTCGACCAGGGGACTTTGTTATAATCGATCAGGGGACTTTGTTATGCTCGATATGGGGACTTTGTTATACTGGGCCATGGGACTTTTTTATACTCGATCAGCGGACTTTGTTTTACTGGACCATGGGACTTTTTTATACACGATCAGGGACTTTGTTTTACTCGACCAGAGGCCTTTGTTATACTCGATCACCAGACTTTGTTATACTCGATAAGGGGACTTTGTTGTACTTAATAAGGGGAATTTGTTATACTCGATAAGGGGACTTTGTTAGACTCGAACAGGGGACTTTGTTATACTCGACCAGCCGACTTTGTTATTCTCGATTAGGCGGCTTTGTTATACAAGATGAGGGGACTTTGTTATACTCGATGAGGCGCCCTTTTTATAGTAGATCAGGGGACTTTGTTATACTCGATTAGGGGCCTTTTTTAGACTCGATCAGGGGCCTTTGTTATACTCGAACAGGGGACTTTGTTATACTCGAGCAGGGGGCATCGTTATAATCGATCAGGGGACTTTGTTATACTCGATGAGGAGGCTTTGTTATACACGACCAGGGGACTT
>NW_024738065.1:0-13137 GCF_018991925.1 Homarus americanus | reverse complement strand
AAAAGTTCACATGTTAAAAATCTTCCCCACACATCCTATTAAATATTATAAGAAACTCGTATGTTAAAATATTTCCCCAACTGTAAATATCAAGACACATCTATCTTACTTACTTAATATTACTTAGAAAAATATATCTATACAAAATTAGGTTTAGAAAAATATGACACAACGGACGAAGGATTTTGACATCCCCACCGAGACAACAGGAGTCGTAGTGTTCGTTCTGGAATTCATTGATCACCCTAAGTAAAGATACTTTTTTTGAGTGACTGTATGTTAAATTCACCCGGGTTGAGGCAAGGGTAAAAATGGCGACAAAGTTGAACTGAAACTGTAGTCTAACTTAGAATCCTCCTATTTTATTATTTATTTTGTAATAATGTTTTTTTTTTACATCTAGTTAAAGGTAACATTCTAATCACGTCTAGTTAAGGTCAAAAATTTAATCATGTGTCTACTTAAGGGCAAAAATTTAACCACGTCTCTAGTTTAGGGCAAAAATTTAACCCCGTGTCTAGTTAAGTTAAAAAAATTAACCCCATCTCTAGCTAAGTTTAAAAAAAATTAACCCCGTGTCTACTTAAAGGTAAAAATTTAAACCCGTGTCCTTTAAGAATTCATTTTTTTGTCTTAGCCTGAAAGAGCCAGATAGATTCGTTCTCACATCTTCAGTTAAGGGAAAAATCTTGATGTACGACCGTGTGAGACTGCAGGTTGTGTGTGTGGGGGAGAATGATGACGGGAGAGAGTGAGGAAGATTGCGGACCTTGAGTAGGAAATACTGGAGGTGAGATAAATGTGGTGCTCTCCTTCTGGTAACACTGTGGTGATGATGGCACTGTGTGTGTGTGTGTGTGTGCGCGCGCGCGTCGGACCATTATAACTGACAACGATTTTCTTTGATTCGCAACTTAAATAAATTAATAAAGATAAAAAATATACAATAAAAACGTATCTAACTCGCCCATTTAATCTACAATACCACAAGTCTTCAATCCTCACACGATACAAATTCTCTCTACCTTACCCAACAAATGTTCTTAGGATAAATTTTCTCTATTAGTGAGTGAATAACAAGACATCTGATTGGTTCACTTCAGTTACGACAGCCATTTCCAGTCCTCTCTGTTTGATGTTCTTTTCAGTCTGCAGGTTAATGTACAGTATGTGTTCAAGAGCTCTCAGTTTGGCAGTGTGTTGGAGATAAGGATTATGTGTGGTCAGTCGTTCAGGCGAGTACGTGGGTGTTGTCATATCGCAGGGAACCGCTTATAAAAAGATGGATTCTCAATTATTCATATTTTAAGTTTCCTTCCTACTGATGATTTGAGGACAACTTCTGTTTGTTCAATTAGTGTTTTAACATCAGACAACACCTGTTAAAACTCATCATCTATAACATCAGTATTTTAACATCACACAACACCTGTTACCATAAACCAATGATAATTAGTAATGTTTCTCAGGTGAGCATAACGTTAAATTTATTCAACAGGTGGTAAGTCCTGAACGCTGATGTGTGAAGTAACTTAGGTGTCACCATGCTTCTCAGGTGAGTGTCTCTCTCTCTCTCTCTCTCCCTCTCCCTCTCCCTCCCTCCCTCCCTCCTCACTGCTTGCCTCACCTTACTGACCTCCTTTGACCAATTTCTATCACTTCTTTCAATTTCTTTCCCCTGAGTCATGTGCGGTCACTCAGACTCTGGTGACCTGGAGGGGAAGACTAAAAGCTTCATTCATTCCTTCTTTTTTCACCAAATTTCTCTCGTTTTGACCTTAAAAGAAATTGGAGATGGATTGTAATTCCCTGTTGGGTTTAATGGGTTTAGTGGGTTTAATGGGTTTAGTGGGTTTAATGGGTTTAGTGGGTTTAATGGGTTTGATGTGTGTGTGTGTGTGTGTTTTAAAGTATATACATAATACATTAAAAGTTATGACTCGTTTGTGAAGAAGTTGCACCAGTTCATAAACCTTTGGTAGTCATTTGCCCGAGCTCATGAAATAACCTAACCTAACCTAACCTAACCTAACCTAGCCTAGCCTAGCCTAGCCTAGCCTAGCCTAGCCTAGCCTAACCTAACTCAACCTAACTTAAACTAACTTGACCCAGCTAACTTAGGTTGTGTTAGGCTAGATTGAATTACGTTAAGTTAGGTCATTTTGCCTAGTTGTTTAATGGGCTCCTAATCAGACCTAGGTTAAGTTAGTTGGGCTTAGGTTAGGTTAAGTTTGGTTATACATACAGTACATATATACCCCCTTATACACTGACATTAAAACCCATCATATAAAAAAACGGGAGGCAGGTAAAAATATTAACAGAAAACTTGAATTTAAGGCGAAACTCTTCTAAAAAGATTTATTTCACCAACGTTAAATATAAGTGGACTCTAATTTTCCGATGTGTGTGTGTCTGTGTTTGTGTCTGTGCCTGTTTGTGTCTGTCTGTGTGTTTTCCACTGATCCAATCTCGTCCCGTCGTTGCTAAATTTCGAATTAATTGTGTTGGAGAAAAAACTTGAGTTTAGCGAGAAAAAAAAACCGCTTGAATTTTCTCCTGAATTTTGGTGCTGCCTCGTCTGTATCGGTGTTTGTATGTTGCTGTTTGTTTGTTTGTGTTATGTTGTGTTGTGTGTTTGTATTGAGGAAGTGATGTGGTTGGGTATTTGTGTTAGTGCATTGAGGAGTGGTGTGTGTGTGTGTGTGTGTGTGTGTGTGTGTACTCTCTCGGTAAAAATCTTCCCCCCCACACAGTCTTAACAGCTAAACGAAGGCCCCCCCCCCCCCGAAAAAAACCTTCCTGGATTACAACTTCAATATACAGTAAATTGTCCGGGCCCACTTTTGTCCAGTAAGCTGCCAGCTGACCCATCATCTCTTTTAATTGTTTCTCCCGCCCCCATCACCTTATTGTCTTCAAGGTTTGGGTTTTGTCCGGGTTTTGTCCAGATTTTGTCCAATGTTTTGTTTACGTATTCTTCAGGATTATGTCACCTTTTGTCTTTAAGGCTTTGTTTTTGTCCAGGTTTTGTCCAATGTTTTGTCCAAGGTTTTGTTCAGGTTGTTCAGGATTTTGTCACCCTGTTGTCTTGAGGTTTTGTTTTTGTCCAGGATTTTGTTCTGTTTATAATAAGTTCGATAATAATAATAATAATACCGGCCTTATACATAATTAAACACACACACACACACACACACACACACACACACTCACACAATACACACACACACACACACACACACACACACACACAACACAACACAGCACAACACAATATTTCACGGTCTAATTCCCTCTTGGTTTCTGCTGCTGAGTTGACATTTCCGAATTTCGTAAAAAGAAAAAACATTAAAAAATTAATGACGTCGACAGATATTAATGATGTGAGGTTTGTTTTGTTAGAAGGCTCTAGTATCCAGAACAACGCGAAATTAAAACCCTGTGATTGTTTTATGGTTGATGGAGCATCTAATTCATCGTGAAATTAAAACGCTGTGAATTTTTGTTCTTTGGTGAAAAATCTTAAACAACGCGAGTTTAAAAAGCTGTGATTTTTTTTTTGAGGGAATAACTTAAGGAAAGCGAAAATAAATTGCTGTGAATTTTTGCATTGGAGTTCCCTTACCAGCGCAATATTTACAAACTGTGAATATTTTTTTGTTGGTGTAGTGAGTATCTTAAACAATGCGATATTAAAACGCTGTGAATTTTTGGATGATGAAGTATCTTGGATGAGGCGAAATTAAAAGTATAACTATTTGGGTTATGGAAGATGTCAGACAATGCGAAATTAAAATTGTGCATTTATTTTTATTTTTATTATTACTTAAGTTGTAGTAAGTGGGTTTTAAGTAAGTTAATACATAAATAGAACTCATGAGTGTCTCAGAAGTAAAAAAAATAAAGTGCTGTAAAAAGTTAACTTAATTTTAAATGAGTAAATAAATAAATAAAAGCCAGAGAGCCAAGTAAATACGATGTAAATATGTCAACAGGAAATTATATAAATGAATGATTAATTTGGCCAATAAGCGTGAAATTTATAAGTAACTTCAATTATTATCCTCATAGACCATCTTCTCTTCCTTACGCTCCCATCATAGAAAACGGAGAATATGGAAGGATCATGTGGTAGTACTCTCGTCTGCCTGTCTGTCTCGATGAGCGAAGTATACTGTCCATGCGATAACTTGAGGGAAACTTCACATATTTTAATGAAACTTAGTGTACTGTTTCACATCATTAATATCTTGGTTAAGTTCGATAATCAGCTCCTTTTATTGTTATTTACCGAAGTTATGGCATCATGTTGGTCTGTGAGGTAAATATGGGCTGAGAGGGAGCAAACTTCACCTTAATTGGTACTTTACAGGTTATAACTTCCACCTTAATTAGTACTTTACAGGTTATAACTTCACCTTAATTAGTACTTTACAGGTTATAACTTCACCTTAATTAGTACTTTACAGGTTATAACTTTACCTTAATTAGTACTTTACAGGTTATAAGTTCACCTTAATTAGTACTTTACAGGTTATAACTTCACCTTAATTAGTACTTTACAGGTTATGACTTCACCTTAATTAGTACTTTACAGGTTATGACTTCACCTTAATTAGTACTTTACAGGTAATTTTGTTTGTTTTTTGTTTATTTTATTCTGGTATACATAAAAAATACCAATAGTGTTTTTGTTTCATAATTCATACCCCTAAAATTCATCTTAATTGGTCTTGTGTTTGTTAATAGCATAGGTTACAGGTTACAGTATTATTTATTTGCAGTTAATGGTTACAAATTAGTTTATAGTCTTGTTGTAGTTAGTGTTTGTAGTTTACAGGTAATTGTTCTATAGAAGACGCATAGTTAATAGTAGGTGTCATAATTAACGATACAAGTTGTAGTGAATAATACTAGTGAAAATCAATAATACTAGTGAAAGTCAATAATACTAGTGAAAGTCAATAATACTAGTTTAAGAATACGAGTCCTCCTAGTTCATAAAAGACCCAGGTAAAAATTTCTAGCAGGTAAGGTGTGTGAATCAAGCAAGCAGGACACTTCTCTGAAATTTACGAGGAACATCTGTTAGTAAGTCAGCACTGGTGGGGGGGCCAGAGAGATTACAGGGTGTCACAGCACTTGAGACATGAGTTGATATACGGTGCTGGAGTCTGGGGGTCAGCTATTAGAGGTCCGGAGGTGGGGGAGGGGGAAGGAGAGGAGGTTAGAGGAGGTTGGGAAGAAGGTTAGAGGAGGTGGGGGGAGGGGAGGTTAGAGGAGGGGGGAGGGAGGTTGGGAAGAAGGTTTGAGGAGGTGGGGGGAGGGGAGGTTAGAGGAGGGAGGAGAAGGAGGTTATGTTGGTAGGAAAGTTTATGGGAGGGAGGGGAGGTTGGTGGAAGGTTAGAGGAGGTGGGAGGGGAGGTTAGAAGAGGGTGAAGAAGTTGGTTATGCTGGGAGGAATGCTTATGGGAGGTGGAGGTTGGAGGGGGAATGTGGTGGTCAAGTTGTGGAGGGAGGAGGTCATGTTTGGGTCAAAAGTAAGAGTATGGTGTTTAGTAAGCTGACCTGTAACGTCATAGAATTTAGTGACGTTGTACACATTGGTGACGTCATGTATCAACCCCACATACACATTGGTGACGTCATGTTTCCTCTATTAAAAGGGGAAAAATAGGATGGCGTAGTTGCGTCACGTGTCATCCTCTGCCGTAGGATATTGTGCAGGATACCATTTTCCTCCATCAGGACAAGACTGAAGGACTCTCTTGACAAACTTCCTCAACAACGTCCTTAATCAATCTCCTTTCTTTTTAAGCAATCAATTTCAGAGATCATTAGTCAAGGGGGGTACGTAGTGCTAAGCCACACACTGCGATAGGGGCGAGCGTCGGATGTCCTTGGTCTGAACGTTCCGACCTTAATGAGTCTGCTGGTGTACTGCCAGTGGACTCGACCCGGATATTCGTCACCAGGAAGGAGTGATTAGATTAATTGGTGACGGACGGACGGAAAGACGGAAGGAGGTCGGAGGAGGAGTGAAGGAGGAGAAGATCTTGGGGTGAAGAGGAAATTTATTATGGCCCAAGTGTGACTAATATACTGTATAGTGTTATATAATTATACACATACTTATATAGTTATATAGTTATACACTTATACACTTGTATACTTATACCCTTATATAGTTACGAGTATACAGTACATGCCATGGTAGAGAGTGAATGGGTATAGTGAAACAGGTGATAAAAATTAACGTAAAATTTATGGTATAGAATATAATTATGAATGTATTTACTTATATCTCGTTGGGCAGGTGTGTCGTGTGTATTGATCAGGTGTGTCGTGTGTATTGATCAGGTGTGTCGTGTGTATTGATCAGGTGTGTCAGGTAAACCAGGTGTTATGTGTATTAGACGTATTAAGTATTGTCATTTCACATATTTCATTATCTCAAAGACAGAAATCAGAGAGACAGACAGACAAACAGACAGACAGAGAGACAAAGACCATCATTAAGGAGATACCAAGCTGAGAAAGACAGTGTTACCACGTCCCTTATAGGCACCAGCAAGTTAGGGAATTGGATTATCATGTTGTTGGTAGAACTTCTGATTGGCAATGATGTCGTTACGATAATTCTTTGGGCTCCGTCAGAACACCGGAATCATAGACTCGGGAAGTTTTACGTGATTTTATTTTTATTGTAACTTTAGGTTTTTTTTTATGATACGTGTTATTTTTCTGACTTAATAAGGTACGAGAAAATAGTGATGAATTCTTTAGTTGTGTTGAGAGTTGGGCGATAATTATGATTACACTTAATGACTGATGATGATAATAATAATATAAACTTTTCAAAGACAATAAGAGAGAGAGAGAGAGAGAGTAATAATAGAGACCAACATAAACTTTTCAAAGACAACAAGAGAGAGAGAGAGAGAGAGAGAGAGAGAGAGATAATAGAGACAGAGGGCCATCATAAGCTCCTCACAGCTCGCCCATAAATCATACATTTCTTCTTTTTAATTACACGCTGCAGGTGAAGATATATTCACCCTCCCTCTCTCTCTCCTCCCTCCTCTTTATCATCCTTCCTCCCCCTCCCCTGATTTACGCTTCGTTGTCTGCAGGCTTGTTTGTTACTGTCTGCTTCTCCCATGTGATTGTCTGCATCCCTGGCGGCTATGTTTACGTCCTGGTTGCGTTGCGTCATTGTCTGAGCTTTAAGTTTTTGTTTGTTTGACGTCACTATCTGCGTCTATGATGTCACTGCTTACTTGCGTTGCGTCATTGTTTTCGTCCATATTGTTATTGTTTACATGTGTTACGGCATAGTTTACGAACACGAGGGTCATTTTCTGCTTCGATGATGTAATTTTTTTGCATGTGTCATCATTGTTTATATGTGTGACGTCATAAAGTATAGTTCGACATCATCAGTTATACGCGACAGCTGATTACATGTATGACGTCATTATATACATGACGTCATCATTTAGAATTAGACGTCAACAGTTATATGCAACATCATCGCTTCTCTCTGTGGCCCCGCTATATACAGTACATTCTAGATATACCAAATGATTTGTGGCCATACTAGGGCCCCGGGAATTTAATGGGTCTATTGGTAATAAGCCCTGGGACCCTAACTTGTGTAAACACGTCAGGGTCCTCCACGTGACTTTAACAGGGTCCTTAAAGCCCCCATTAACGTAACAAAGAGGTCCTTGGCGTATTTAAGGGCCATATTAATCTTACAAAGAGGTCCTTGCCGTAATTAAGGGCCATATTATCCTTACAAAGAGGTTCCTGACGTATTTAAGGGCCATATTAACCATACAAAGAGGTCCCTGACGTATTTAAGGGCCATATTTACCTGACGAAGAGGTCCCTGACGTATTTAAGGGCCATATTTACCTGACGAAGAGATCCCTGACGTGTTTAGGACTGTTAACGTCACACAGAAGACCTTCCTGACGTGTAGGGAGCCACCAGCACACGCAGCAGAAGGCTCTTGTCTGCACAGTACCCGGCAAGACGTGTGGGGCTCAGGGATTAGGGCGGGAAGGAGGCGCAGGCGAGGGCGTGAGGCGGAGTCGTTTGTACCTCAGTTTATGTTCTACTCTTGAAGGTTCGCCAACAGGTGCCACATATTCTTGCTGTTCTGTTCCCCCTGTTCTTGATATGTTCTTCTTGAGGTGGCAACAGGTGCCACATATTCTCGCTGTTCTGTTCTCCTTGTTCTTGATATGTTCTTCTTGAGGTGGCAACAGGTGCCACATATTCTCGCTGTTCTGTTCTCCTTGTTCTTGATATGTTCTTCTTGAGGTGCCAACAGGTGCCACATATTCTCGCTGTTCTGTTCTCCTTGTTCTTGATATGTTCTTCTTGAGGTGCCAACAGGTGCCACATATTCTCGCTGTCCTGTTCTCCTTGTTCTTGATATGTTCTTCTTGAGGTGCCAACAGGTGCCACATATTCTCGCTGTTCTGTTCTCCTTGTTCTTGATATGTTCTTCTTGAGGTGGCAACAGGTGCCACATATTCTCGCTGACCTGTTCTCCTTGTTCTTGATGTGTTCTTCTTGAGGTGCCAACAGGTGCCACATATTCTCGCTGTTCTGTTCTCCTTGTTCTTGATATGTTCTTCTTGAGGTGCCAATAGGTGCCACATGTTCTCCCTTAGTCCCCTAACCCCCCCCCCCACACCTCCCACCTTTCCCTTAAACGTCTCCCTTCCCTCTCTCTTAATCAGGTCCCTCACCCCTTACCTCTAACCTCTCCCTCACCCCTACCTCTTACCTCTCCCTCACCCCCTACCTCTCCCTCACCCCCCCTACCTCTAACCTCTCCCTCACCCCTACATCTTACCTCTCCCTCACCCCCTACCTCTTACCTCTCCCTCACCCCAACCTCTAACCGCTACCTACCTCTAACCTCTCCCTCACCCCCTACCTCTTACCTCTCCCTCACCCCTTGCCTCTAAACTCTCCCTTACCCTCTCCCTTACTTCTTACCTTTCTCTCGCCACCTCTCTCACTCCCTACTCCCTCCCTCACCCTACTCCCTCACCCCTCCCCCCTACCTCTACCTCTTAAACTAGCAAGCCATCTTTAAAGTAACATGGGCGGGGAGACGGGGAGCCTTTACTGCGCCTCTAGACTCCAGTAACAACATTACAGTGACGCCATAATCTGATTGATCTCTCGGTTTTTTTCCTGAGGCTCGTGGTGGCCCTGATGGTGGTAGTTGTTGTAGTGGTGGTAGTGGTGGTTGTAGTTGTTGTAGTGGCGGAGATGGTTGTAGTTGTAGTGGTGGTGGTGGTGTTGGTGGTGGTAGTTGTTGTAATGGTGGGGGTAGTAGTTGTTGTAGTGGTGCTGGTAGTGGTGGTAGTTCTTGTGGTGGTGATGGTTGTAGTGGTGGTAATGTTGGTGGTGATTCTGATATCTCGCTTAACCTAGACAATATCCAGGAGAACTATTAGCATTCACACACACACACACCCAACTTAACACCTCCTCTTATTAACCCTAAAATCCCTCCTCCTCCTTCTTCACCATCTTTCCTCCTTCTTATCCCCCCCCCCAATTCCTCCTTCTCCTCACTATTCCCCCTCACTCCTGCTCCTTCCCATCTCTCCTCCCCTTTACTCGCTCTTTCCTTCACCATCACCGTGTCCTCCTTCCCTTCCACCCTTTATTATTCTCCCCCCCCCCCTCGTTCGTCCTCCCCCTCTCCACCACACTACCTCCTCCTCCTCCTGTACCCATAGATCCTACAGAAGGAGGCATCACAGTGGTCCTTGACGGTTATGGGGTCATCGTACAAGAGACCTTATTCCAGAATGGCTCTTTACCTGTTCGTACTAAAACATGGACAGGTGAAAGACTCGAATTATTGGTGTATTATTCCCGTGTTTACTTCCTCTAGGGTCCTGGGGTTTGGGGTATTTTCCTCTGGGGTCCTGGGGTTTGGGGTATTTTCCTCTGGGGTCCTGGGGTTTGGGGTATTTTCCTCGGGTCGTGGGGTTTGGGGTATTTTCCTCTGGGTTCCTGGGGTTTGGGGTATTTTCCTCTGGGGTCCTGGGGTTTTGGGGTTTCCTCGGTCCTGGGGTTTGGGGGTATTTTCCTCTGGGGTCCTGGGGTTTGGGGGTATTTTTCCTCTGGGGTCCTGGGGTTTGGGGTATTTTCCTCTGGGGTCCTGGGGTTTGGGTATTTTCCTCTGGGGTCCTGGGGTTTGGGGGGTAGTTTCTCTGGGGTCCTGGGGTTTTGGGGTATTTTCCTCGGGTCCTGGGGTTTGGGGTATTTCCTCTGGGGTCGTATTTCTCCAATCGTGGGGTTTGGGGTATTTTCCTCTGGGGTCCTGGGGTTTGGGGGTATTTTCCTCTGGGTTCCCTGGGGTTTTGGGCATTTTCCTCTGGGGTCCTGGGGTTGGGGTAGTTTCCTCTGGGGTCCTGGGGTTTGGTAGTTTCTAGGGTCCTGGGGTTTGGGGGGCACTCTGGGGTCTGGGTTTGGGTATTTTCCTCTGGGGTCCTGGGGTTTGGGGTGTTTTCCTCTGGGGTCCTGGGGTTTGGGGGTATTTTCCTCGGGTCCTGGGGTTTGGGGTATTTTCCTCTGGGGTCGTGGGGTTTGGGGTATTTTCTCGAATCGCGTGGGGTTTGGGAGTATTTTCCTTTCCTTGGGGTCTCTGGGGTCCTGGGGTTTGGGTATTTTTCCTCTGGGTTCCTGGGTTTTGGGGTATTTTCCCTGGGTCCTGGGGTTTGGGGGTATTTTCCTCTGGGGTCCTGGGGTTTGGGGTATCTTCCTCTGGGGTCCTGGGGTTTGGGGTATTTTCCTCTGGGGTCCTTTTTTAGGATTTTAGAATGTTGGGTTTTTTTCGTCTTTGGTGTTGAGGCTTTTATGAATTTTAGGTTTTTTCTGTAAGGTTTTTGTTCATGTATAGTTTTTTTTTAAAGAATTTTTAGGGGGTTTGTGTTAAGGGTTTTAAGAATGTAATTGTGAGTTTTTTTTTAAGATTTCTGTTTTTTTTTAGTAATTCTATCTTGTTTCATGTTTTTTTTTTATGATTTTGTAGTTTTTTCGCAACAAGATGAGGATATTATTTTTTTATGCAATTTTAGATGCCATTTTTTCCTATGATTGGAGGTTTTTAATTTTTCTGGCTTTTTTAGGTAAGGTTTTTAACATTTGGAATTTTTTTATGCAAGCTTTTATGAATAGGTTTTTTTCCTGCAAGGTTTTTAAGAATTTGTAGTTTATTGTGTGTCAAGGTTTTAGAGTTTGTGTTTCTCGTGTAAAGCGTTACGGCCTGGAGTCATTTGTGAAGTTATTTTGAAGCCAGGATCGTTGTAAGGGCAGAAAACGATCCTCCGGCTAGTTACCGCTGCTAACTCGCTCGTTTGCTGGTGCAGACGACACTTGGGGTGGTTGGACGGAGGTGATAACGGCAGCAACCCTCTCCGCCGCGGGCAGATTCAACCCAGCCGCCATACCGTCAGTATCTAGCTACCCTGCTGTCCGTCAAATTCTGGCTGTGATCTCATCATAGGTCCTGGACTCGTGGGCTGTGTTCCCAGACCTTCACCTATCAACTGCCAACTCTCTGGTCATCTACCGCATACCACGACCATCAATTCACATTCCGTCGGTGCCCCGGTGTTCTCCTGCCTTTTCAAGACGTTGCTGAGTGTGGAGTGAATGGACGCTTCCCTGCCCTGAGTGTGCATCACCGTGTTCCAGAACCTTCCCCAGGGCCACTGCCGTAGGAAATATTTGTTCATTGTTGACTCCATTTAATTGATTGATTCCATTAATTGCTGACTCCCCTTTATTGTTCGATTCTATCAATTGTTGACTCCATTTAATTGTTTGAATGCAATTAATTGCTGACTCCCCTTTATTTGTTTGATTCCTTTAATTGTTGCTTCCATTAATTGTTTGACTCCCGTAATTATTTGATGATTGTTGAGTGGTGTCAGAGTTTTGTGTTATATTTTTATAGTAAAGAGATGCCAATCTCTAACGGTTGTTTGTTATTCCTCGGAAAACCATGGTCCTTGACTTTCCTATATTAAGATCCTGATTAGCCTGGTAAGGGATTTCTATCCCTAAGTCCCAGGCCTTTACAATCAAGGGATTGATTTCATTAAAAATAATACCAAATACCCCAACAAAGTATATTAAACCAAACAAGTTCTGCTGACTTATTCCGAAAATGCTTTCAGTTGAGCGTTAGACTTGTGAAGTAAAGAGTAAACCAACCAATTTAGTTGGCTGCCGATTCAGGTTAGGTGAGATCATGGCAGCACCAGAGTAAGTTATCATAACACCGAGAAGGCGACTCAAGAAAGAAAACATAAAAGTAATTATTATTAACTTAAACAATGATTTATAGACTAACAAACCGTGACCCAAGAATGGTTACGAACTTAACATGTTAACTCGGTAAATATAACTAACAGTACAACACCCGATATAGAACTGGGGCCAAAACTCAACATTAAACACAACACAACACCACATAGGAGTAAGGCCCGACATAATGAGAGTGATGCCAGACTAGAAAATGTCTTGGTACTCAGTTGGCTGCTCAGGTCCACAACACACCAGTGATGCGACACCCTGGTAGAAACTTCTTTAGTTTTTACTGGCCGTCGACTACAGTGGTCATTACGGCCGTAACATTGGGGATTTTATTATGATGGATTTAACTGGTCTTCTTAATCTCGGTTACACCATTCGGGGTCACCTCCAGCACGACCTGAATGTCTGTTTGTTGTCAGCCAAGCAGACTCTTTACTAGCGTTGAGTCGTGGCAACGACCTGATTGGGTCATCGTCAAACTCCGATTACCAGCAGTGCTTACTCATATCTTGGTTTTTTTGAGTCTGGAGAGCCAATATCTAGTCGATCCTCCCTCCCTCAGAGCTCAAAGGCGACTTTTTACCTCAGAGCTCCAATGTAGACTCAGGTGTCGGGTAAATCAGCCCGTTCTCATTATATAGGGCCAAACACCGGCAAGGGAGCGAAGCTTAAGGTGTAACAAGCGTGATGATTGTTTAGCTTGTTGAGGAAGAGCAGTTCACAAGGACGGAAGTTTGTACACATGATATTGGCTGGCCCGTCCTTGCAGAC